>NC_132796.1:39180000-39480000 GCF_048418805.1 Vulpes vulpes
ACAGAGCCTAATGATCTTGCCCAAGGTCACATACCTGGTAAGAAAGAGAGTCAGCTCTCAAAGGGTAGTTTTCTGATTTCAAATCCAGCATTTGTTTCAGTGTATGAAGCTATTTGCCAGTGAAAGGAGCATGAGTCTAGAGATCAAGAGGTTCTAAAACAGTTCCTGAAGGTGATAACTTAAAGAATGATGGATTTAGATAAATAAGGTAAAAAATTTGTAGATAGATGCTCAACATCTATTCCATTATTCTTCTAGAGCAGTGGTTCTTGTTCTTGGCTTCACATTGAGATCATGGGTGGAGCTTTAAAACACTGAGGACCCAGTCTCACCCCAGAGAACCTCATGTAATTGATCTGGAGTGTGGCCTGGCATCAGGACTTCTAAGAGCTGCACAGATGATTCTAACGTGTGCCCAATGTTAAGAACCACTGTTCTAGAGCAGCTCTCAAAGAATGTTCTTTGGACCAACAGTATCAACATCACCTGAAAACTTGTTTGAAATGTAAATTCTCAGGCCTCACACCATATGTGAATCAGAAATTTGGGATGGGACACAACCTTTGTGCTTTAATAAATCCACCTGGGGATTCTGATGCAGGCTAAAGTTTGAGAATTATGGCACTAGTATAATGCATTTGAAGCTTTTTAAAGGCACTTGGGTGGCTTAGTTGGCTGAGCATCTGACTCTTGGTTTTGGCTCAGGTCATGATCTCAGGATCGTGAGATCAAGCCCCATATCAAGCTCTGTGCTCTGTGGAGTCTGCTTGAGGATTCTCTCTCCCTCTCCCTCTGCCCCAAACCGTACTTTCTCTCTCTCTCTCACTCTCTTAAAAAATAAAATAAAATAAGAAATAAAACTTTTTGGACTGGAACTTACAGTAATAAATGCATTTTATATAGTATCCCAGTGCATTTCCATATTACATTCTCTAGACTTATATAACTAAAGCAAAATTTTCATGAAATGTTAGTAACCCTGAATGTGTACTATGATATTTTCTAGTCTATCCCAACCCATTCCATTTCATTAAAAAAAATGAGTCATGACACCTTACATCAATTTTATAAACCACTAATGGATTATGAAAAACATGGATTCAGTGTCTTCTTCTCTGGTGTGGGGGTTAGAAAATTTAAATCTACATTCCAGAGACTCCGCTGCAACTGGTTATGCACATTATAGAAGGTTAAACGAATCAGGTAGGTGCATTCACGTAAGAAACGGAAGACAGAGTTTTTCTACAGCAGCATTAACGGAGGTCCCAATGTCAAGTAACTAGCATCATGGGTGTTGAGAGGCAGGGTGTGGGATGTCAGTTTTCATAGTGTAGATCCTAGCAGGTATGGTGTAGTTCTGTGGTGGCACTGATAATGATGATTGTTCTGATTGTAGCAGCTTTTTAAAATTATATCAGTGGCTATATGGTTCTGGAGCTAGAAGCTTCCTGATGTAGAAGAAATAGTAGCTTACTTGGTGACTTTCCTTTCTGCAGTCTGGCTTTGGGATTTGCTCTAGGAATCTCAGCTTAGAGTGCGTTTCTTCACCTTTTTCAGTGATTCTTACTGATTAAGAAACTGCAAGCCCTGGGTATAAAGTTTGTAGTAGACAAAGATAGGAGATAATACTGGAGAGACAGATCACAAAGGACCTTGTATACCATATTATTTGGAATTTGGAAGTTTTCTTGTAGGTCATGGAGACCGATTACATAATTTTAAGTGGAATTTTCAGAATTGAATTTTAACTAGATCAGTACTACTCAAATTGTGGTCCACCTATGGTTGCTGGTTCAAGAACTATTTGTTATCAGTCTGCAGTAAATACATAAATTGAGATTAAGTATTTGAAAGCTTTTATAGCAATTTGAGAGTGCTGCCACATCCAAATGAGTGATCAGTTGACTTTGACAAAGTATTGGTAGGCCGTTGATTTAGGGGAAAAATAATCACACTGATCCTTCAGGTGTGATTACATACATACATACGTACATACATACATACCATAGGTAGTTTGAGAAGCACAGAGTGAGATTATTCTGGAGGTTACATGGAGATTGAAATGAAGGTATGGGGCACCTGGGTGGCTCAGTGCTTGAGCATCTGACTTCAGCTCAGGTCATGATCCCAGGGTCCTGGGATCAAGCCTCACATCGGGATCCCTGCAGGGAGTCTGCTGCTGTCTCTGCCTATGTCTCTGCCTCTCTGTGTGCCTCTCATGAGATTTTTACAGCAGTTTCACTATGATGTGTCTGGATGTGTTTTTTGGATTTATTTGTATTTCTCCAGCTTGAGATTTAGTATGATCCTCACTGTCATTATCTTTTCAAATAGCTTTGTATTTTCTCCTTAAACTTCTATTACAACTGTAGTAAATGTGTTTCTTCTAGTTTCAAGGTCTCTTAACTGTGCTCCTGTATATTTTATTTTCTTTCCATTTGCACACCATTTTGGTAATTGTTCTAAACCACTCTTCTAGTTCAGCTATGTGTAGTGTGTTTTAGCATGTACATTGAGTTGGTGATTTCAAAAATGGTATTTCATTTTTTTCTGAAGATTTTATTTTCAAATCTTTGTTTTCTTGTTAATAGCATTTTCCTCCTCATGATTTGCAATTTGTTATTTTATTTGTTATTTTATTTAAACTTAATATTTTTAGTTCAAATATAATTCCATTATATGAAGTTCAAGAGAGTAGTATTCATGTTTTCTTTTATGTTAATTTTCATTCATGGTGGCTGGTTTTATGTATTGATTGCATATACACATTTTTTTTTATTGTTAAGATCATGCTTAGTGGAAGGGGAGGGAATATTTATGTGTGGAAATCCTAGGTGGCCCATTTTGAGAATGGGTCCCTTCTATGGGATCTTGAATTTTCTCTTCTAGGCCTCTTGAAATATAATCAATTTGAGGTCATTTTTCCACTTTTTAAAAAATATTTTATTTTATTTATTCATGAGAGACACAGAGAGAAAGGCAGAAACACAGGCAAAGAGAGAAGCAGGCTCCTCACAGGGAGTTGAATGCAGGACTCGATTCCAGGACCCCAGGATCATGCCATGAGCCGAAGGCAGATGCTCAACCACTGAGCCATCCAGGCATCACATTTTTCCACTCTTATACTGGTTTCTCAGGACTTTCTTGGATCACTCAGTGATAAGTTAGAGTATCTCATTTATTAGTGCGGTATATCACTAAATGGGACCTGATCACCAGATTTCCAATGTATGTGTGCATAGGTTTCTCCACAGCATGAAGCAATTCTCCAGACACTAGCTGGGTGTCCTACCACTCAGTTCTGACACTGTCTACCTGGAGATAGCATCAGATCTCACAGGTTAAGAGTTTAGTCCCACAAGACTATCCTCCTGACCCCCACCCCCACACTTCAGATGTCAGTCACAAGTCCAGATTGTCACCTGTGCTTCTTACCAATTGGTTCTAAATCAGGAGATTCCCACAGCTCCCTCCTTGGGTTTGATAAATTTTCTTCAGTGGTTCACAGAACTCTGGAAACCCATTTATTCACTAGATTAATGGTTTATTATAAAAGGACATAACTATAACTCAGGAACAGATGGATAGAAGAGATGCCCAGGGCAAACTATGGGAAAGGGTGCAGAGCTTCCATGCCCTCTCTGGGTCCACCACTCTCCCCACATCTGCATGTGTTTGCCAATCTGGAAGCTTTCCAAATCCTGTCTTTTGGGGTCTGTATGGAGGCTTTATTAACCAGGTATGGTTGATTAAATCATTGTCCATTGGTGATTGAACTCAATCTTCAGACCCTCTCCCCACCCCAGAAATGAAGGAGATAGGATTGAAACTTCTAATCTCTAATCACATGGCTGGTTCTACGGGTGAGCAGCATTAGGTGCGGTCCAAAAGTCACCTCATTAACATAACAAAAGACATCTTTATTGCTCTTACCACAGGAAATTCCAAGTGTTTTAGGAGCTCTGTGCCCAGGATGAAGACCAAATATATATTTCTTATTATAAATCTAACATCACATTAATATATTTTCTGATAATGAATTATCATTGAATTTCTAGGATAAAGCCTAGATGTTTTAATTTTTGTTTTGTTTTGTTTTGTCTTAAGTTCACTGCTGGATTTTACTTCATGAGATGTTTAGGATTTCCTTTTCTTATATTTTCCTTCATAGATTGTGTGTGTGTGTGTGTGTGTGTGTGTGTGTGTGGAGAGAGAGAGAGAAAGCAGGCGAGCAATTAATTTAATCTTGAAATTTCTGTTGCTTAAGACAACAAATGTTTGTTTCTTGCTCATACAAAATCTGCTTCAAGCTGGGTATCTCCTCAAGTGCAGCTCTCCCCAAGCAGAGATTCAGGTGGATCCAGGCTGTTTCTATTTTATGATGTTGTTATGGCTCCTGGGTCTCTACAGCAGGAGAAGAAAGCTCAAAGATGGTGAACGGGCTTTTGACTTCCTCAGCCCAGAAGTGACCGTGGGCAAAAGGTAGTCATGTGGCACCACACAGCTGCAGGGAGATGAGGAAGTACAGTCTTTTAGGTGCCTAGGAAGGAAAGGAAAACTATGTATTGGAGAGCATAAGTAATGTCTACCACACAGGCAGGTAAATTTGTACCCTGTGAGGGTAGCCTGCAGTTTTCAATTCTCAAGGGAGACCTTCTTTTCACCCAAATCCCAAATCCAGACATTAACCTTTGCTGGAGGATTTATATCCTGTCTATACTTCTGAACAGAGTGCACAGTTTTGACAGCCTATGTTTTATTCAGGGATCTTAATTCCATCTCTTTGCCTCACAAGGGCCTTAAATCTTGGTGCCTCTCCAAGTGGTTAAAATATGCAAGTCTTTTATTTACTAATGTAGTAATGCTTTTAGGGTAGCCAAAGCACTACTGCCTATATAGTTAGTAGGTTTCCCTTTAATTTTTGACTCTTGGGATTCCTTCCTTCCTAAACTTTTTATTTGGATGTAATTTCTAACTTAAAGAAAAATTGGAAGGATAAAGTTCCAGCCCAGCTCCTCTGAGGTTACACCTGAGCCCACAGAAAGCTGAATGATGGCCATGACCTTGGCTCCCTGGGGCATCCATGGGCTGGCTTATACCATCCACCTGCTTCTGGACCACACAGACTCAAAGCTATGAGGAGAAGAAATATGTGATGGGGATACTCCAAGTATGACAGAAGCCAGTGGCTGAATGAAACATTCAAGTTGAGCCTCGACTTTCTCAGTCTGCCCTACTTCATTAATAAAGTTCACAAGATCACCCAGAGCAATGCCACCCTTCACTGCATTGCTCACAAGCACAATCTATGAGGAGAAACAGGAGACAAGATTCATGTCGACAATTTGAAGAACTAGGTTACAGACACCTCCAATCAGCTGGCCCGTGTTTGCTACAGCCCTGACTTCGAGAAACGAAGCATGAGTCCTTGGGGGGCTCCCTAAAAAGATGAAGGTCTCACAGACAGTTTCTAGGGAAGAGGTCACCATTTGTGGGGGACAAGATCACCATTGCAGATCTCCTTGCTTATGGCATCCTTGACCTGCACCATGTATTTGAGCCCAAGTGCCTGAATGCAAGAAACATGAAAGACTTCATCACCCTCTGGCCTGAAGAAGATCTCTGCCTACATAAAGCCCAGCTGCCTCCTCTCAGGCCTATGTTCAGGACTGCCATGGGCAACAAGTAGGGCCCTGTTAAGACCAGGAGAGAGGAGAGAAGAGGGATGCCCAGGTAGCTCAGTGGTTGAACATCTATCTGCCTTCAACTCAGGGCGTGATCCTAGGGTCCTGGGATCGAGTCCCATATCGGGCTCCCCGTAGCGAGCCTGCTTCTCCCTCTGCTTATGTCTCTGCCTCTCTCTGTGTATCTCTCATGAATAAATAAATAAAATCTTTACAAAAAATCAGGAGAGAGGAGCAAGAAGCTAGTACTGCACCAATACTGCTCCACTGGGGCTCTGGAGAAAAGGTGGACCTCCCGGCACTCCAGAATCACCCTTCTTGTTAATTTCTCCTTCTTTTCTTTCCTTTCTTCCTCAATTCAAGCCCTCTTAGGCCCCTATTACTCCCCCAAATACTTGTTCATGTAGGCCTTTTAAAGCTCTACAACACTCAACTTCTCTTCGGCAAAGTCTGTCCCCATTGACGTTATCGCTCTTGCACTAATGTCAACTAGACCATTCTTCCTTTTATGGTTGCCTCTACTTTGAGGTGCCCAACTGGACTCCTCACCTGTAGAGCTCAGGCCTAAGCTCCCCAACATTTCCCTAAGGACCAGTATTGGCCTGGTATGCAGGCCCTGCTCCCCTAACATGGTCCTTGTCCCAGTCCCGCCTAATCCCCGGTAAAGCCTCAATCAAACATGCACACACACAATTTATGAAGGAAAATATAAGAGAAGAAAATCCTAGGCCTATCTCATGGTGCAAATGTTCTCATATCAAATTCAACAGTACTAAAAATGAAACAAAATTAAAAACATCTCAACTGTATTAGTCATATTTAAAATTTTTTCTGTATTTATATGTTTTGACATCTTGGAACCTTGCTAATCTTAGAGAGACTTCCTCTTCCAGGGCTAGCTAATTTCTAGAAATAGTAAACAATTTGCTTGCCAGCAAGTCTTTCGTATGCAAACCAACAAATTCACAGACCAATCACCTCTTTTACCCTCTCACACATCAAGCCGATATTCCCCCTGCCCTAAATCATCCCAGGGTCAGGTACAGGATGACTGGGGACCATCTCTGTAACCTGCTAAAATTATTCAAACTCACCAATCCTAAAATATTTACCTTGCCTTGCCCATTCCTTCCCATGAAAACCACAATAAAGGCTGGCACCCATATTTCCTCCCCACTCCTTCTGCCTCCTGATTGACACTGGTACTTCCCTCTGTGGCCCTGCAAGATGCGACAAAACCCTCTCTTCTTAGGAACAATTGTAATAAACTCTTATTTCAAAAGCAGTGGTCTCATGTCTGTCATTTTACCATACTAATTACCAAACAGATCTCAGGAACGTTTCAAGATGTCGGCCAAATGAAATGATAATTGATTATCAAAAAATCTACTCCTGTCATATATCACACTACTAAGGAACATAGTCATATGATCATTCACACTACTAAGGAACATAGTCATATGATCATTTCACTACTATCAATGTAGTTGATAAAACTCAAACAAATATATCCATCCAAAACCTAGAGCAAACATATTTAATTGTGACACTTTTGACACACCATCATAAAGTCAGAGTCTCCATAAACATCGATAAGTGCTTCTGCCCAACATTATGCTGGAGGTCCTATCCAATGCGAAAAGTGAAGAAAAACAAAGCGTATTTAAATTGGATTAGGAAGAGACAACCTGTCTTTGTTTGAAGATTGTGTGATAGTCTACATAGAAAATTCAAGAGGAGCTACAGATAAATTATTAAAACAGATAAAGATTCATCAAGTTTGCTAGATGAAATATCAACCTAGAAGCTCAAATAAAGTCCTCAGGGTGCCTTCACATTGTGTTTTATAACATAATACTGAGTCACAAAAGCAAATTTCACAAAGATTCAGGTGATTTGGTCCCCTTTACATAAAGTTCAAAACCCCCAAAGTAATACTCTGTATGTTCTAGGGATGTATACAAATGTAATAATTTAGCTAAAGCTTGCTGCTAATGATAAATTCTAAATTCACGATGCTGATTACCTTGCAGAGAGAGGAAGGAAAATGAGCCAAGGGTCATAAAACTGAAGCTTCATCTAGATCTATCATTTCCCCTTAAAAATCAGATGCAAGGGGGGCGGGGCAAGATGGCGGCAGAGTAGGGTCTCCAAATCACCTGTCCCCAACAAATTACCTAGAAAACCTTCCAATCATCCTGAAAATTGACGAATTCGGCCTGAGATTTAAAGAGAGACCAGCTGGAACGCTACAGTGAGAAGAGTTCGCGCTTCCATCAAGGTAGGAAGACGGGGAAAAAGAAATAAAGACACAAAAGGCCTCCAAGGGGGAGGGGCCCGCGAGGAGCCGGGCTGAGGCCGGGGCGAGTGTCCCCAGGACAGGAGAGCCCCGTCCCGGAGGAGCAGGAGCTGCACCGACCTTCCCGGGGGAAAGGCCTCCCGGGGAATTGGAGCAGGATCCCCAGAAAGGCGGGGATGCCCTCGGGCTCCCTGGGGCAGTAACAGAGGAACTGCGCCCCGGGAGATGCGCCGAGCTCCCTAAGGGCTGCAGCGCTCGGCGGGACCCGGAGCAGCTCGGAGGGGCTCGGGCGGCGGCTCCGCGGAGGGGGATGCGCGGCTCCGGGAACAGCTCAGCGGCGGCGGCTCGGGCAGAGGAAGAAGCTCCGCGCGGAGGGGGCGGCGCGGCTCCGGGAACAGCTCGGGGGGGCTCGGGCAGCGGCTCCGCGGAGGGGGCTGCGGGGCGGGAGCGCGAATCCAACAGCGCAGGCCCCGGAGCACAGGGCGCCGGGACACAGCCCAGGATCCGGCCTCCCCCGGGACAGGCAAAGGCCGGGAGGGCCCAGGACAGCGAGGACGCTCCTGCCTGGAACTGAGCAGATCAGCGGCCCCGCCCGGGAGCCCCGAGGCCGTGCAGACGAAGAGCCCCGGAGCTACTGTGGGGGCTGACTCCAGGGCTCCAGAGCTGCCGCCCCGCCACTGTGGCTTCCTCCCGGGGCCTCACGGGGTGAACAACCCCCACTGAGCCCTGCACCAGGCAGGGGCAGAGCAGCTCCCCCAAGTGCTAACACCTGAAAATCAGCACAGCAGGCCCCACCCCAAGAGGACCAGCGAGACGGACCAGTTCCAGGGGAAGTCAAGGGACTTAAAGTATACAGAATTGGAAGATACTTCCCCGTGTTTTTTTGTTTTTGTTTTTTTGTTTTTGTTTTTGTTTTGTTTTGTGCTTTTTTTCTTTCTTTCTTCTTGATTTCTGATTGCTTCCCCCACCCCACCCCCTTTTTTTTCTCCTTTCTTTTTCTTTCTCTTTTTCCCCCTTTTCTTCTTCTTTCTCTTTTTCCTTTTTCTCTTTTCTTTCCTTCTCTCTCTTTTTCTCCTTTTCCCAATACAACTTGTTTTTGGCCACTCTGCACTGAGCAAAATGACTAGAAGGAAAACCTCACCTCAAAAAAAAAGAATCAGAAACAGCCCTCTCTCCCACAGAGTTACAAAATCTGGATTACAATTCAATGTCAGAAAGCCAATTCAGAAGCACTGTTATACAGCTACTGGTGGCTCTAGAAAAAACCATAAAGGACTCAAGAGATTTCATGACTGCAGAATTTAGATCCAATCAGGCAGAAGTTAAAAATCAATTAAATGAGATGCAATCCAAGCTAGAAGTCCTAACGACGAGGGTTAACGAGGTGGAAGAACGAGTGAGTGACATAGAAGACAAGTTGATGGCAAAGAGGGAAACTGAGTAAAAAAGAGACAGGCAATTAAAAGACCATGAGGATAGATTAAGGGAAATAAATGACAGCCTGAGGAAGAAAAACCTACGTTTAATTGGGGTTCCCGAGGGCGCCGAAAGGGACAGAGGGCCAGAATATGTATTTGAACAAATCCTAGCTGAAAACTTTCCGAATCTGGGAAAGGAAACAGGCATTCAGATCCAGGAAATAGAGAGATCCCCCCCTAAAATCAACAAAAACCGTTCAAAACCTCGACATTTAATAGTGAAGCTTGCAAATTCCAAAGATAAGGAGAAGATCCTTAAAGCAGCAATAGAAAAAAAGTCCCTGACTTTTATGGGGAGGAATATTAGGGTAACAGCAGACCTCTCCACAGAGACCTGGCAGGCCAGAAAGGGCTGGCAGGATATATTCAGGGTCCTAAATGAGAAGAACATGCAACCAAGAATACTTTATCCAGCAAGACTCTCATTCAAAATGGAAGGAGAGATAAAGAGCTTCCAAGACAGGCAGGAACTGAAAGAATATGTAACCTCCAAACCAGCTCTGCAAGAAATTTTAAGGGGAACTCTTAAAATTCCCCTTTAAGAAGAAGTTCAGTGGAACAATCCACAAAAACAAGGACTGAATAGAAATGATGACACTAAACTCATATCTATCAATAGTAACTCTGAACGTGAACCGGCTTAATGACCCCATCAAAAGGCGCAGGGTTTCAGACTGGATAAAAAAGCAGAACCCATCTATTTGCTGTCTACAAGAAACTCATTTTAGACAGAAGGACACCTACAACCTGAAAATAAAAGGTTGGAGAACCATTTACCATTCAAATGGTCCTCAAAAGAAAGCAGGGGTAGCCATCCTTATATCAGATAAATTAAAATTTACCCCGAAGACTATAGTGAGAGATGAAGAGGGACACTATCTCATACTCAAAGGATCTATCCAACAAGAGGACTTAACAATCCTCAATATATATGCCCCGAATGTGGGAGCTGCCAAATATTTAAACCAATTAATAACCAAACTGAAGAAATACTTTGATAATAATACACTTATACTTGGTGACTTCAATCTAGCTCTTTCTATACTAGATAGGTCTTCTAAACACAACATATCCAAAGAAATGAGAGCTTTAAATGATACACTGGACCAGATGGATTTCACAGATATCTACAGAACTTTACATCCAAACTCAACTGAATACACATTCTTCTCAAGTGCACATGGAACTTTCTCCAGAATAGACCACATACTGGGTCACAAATCAGGTCTGAACCGATACCAAAAGATCGGGATAGTCCCCTGCATATTCTCAGACCATAATGCCTTGAAATTAGAACTTAATCACAACAAGAAGTTTGGAAGGACCACAAACACGTGGAGGTTAAGGACCATCCTGCTAAAAGATGAAAAGGTCAACCAGGAAATTAAGGAAGAATTAAAAAGATTCATGGAAACTAATGAGAATGAAGATACAACCGTTCAAAATCTTTGGGATGCAGCAAAAGCAGTCCTGAGGGGGAAATACATCGCAATACAAGCATCCATTCAAAAACTGGAAAGAACTCAAATTCAAAAGCTCACCTTACACATAAAGGAACTAGAGAAAAAGCAACAAATGGACCCCACCCCCAGCAGAAGAAGAGAGTTAATTAAAATTCGAGCAGAACTCAATGAAATCGAGACCAAAAGAACTGTGGAACAGATCAACAGAACCAGGAGTTGGTTCTTTGAAAGAATTAATAAGATAGATAAACCATTATCCAACCTTATTAAAAAGAAAAGAGAGAAGACTCAAATTAATAAAATCATGAATGAGAAAGGAGAGATCACTACCAACACCAAGGAAATACAAACGATTTTAAAAACATATTATGAACAGCTGTACGCCAATAAATTAGGCAATCTAGAAGAAATGGACGCATTCCTGGAAAGCCACAAACTACCAAAACTGGAGCAGGAAGAAATAGAAAACCTGAACAGGCCAATAACCAGGGAGGAAATTGAAGCAGTCATCAAAAACCTCCCAAGACACAAGAGTCCAGGGCCAGATGGCTTCCCAGAAGAATTCTATCAAACGTTTGAAGAAGAAATCATACCTATTCTACTAAAGCTGTTTGGAAAGATAGAAAGAGATGGAGTACTTCCAAATTCCTTCTATGAGGCCAGCATCACCTTAATTCCGAAACCAGACAAAGATCCCACCAAAAAGGAGAATTACAGACCAATATCCCTGATGAACATGGATGCAAAAATTCTCAACAAGATACTAGCCAATAGGATCCAACAACACATTAAGAAAATTATTCACCATGACCAAGTAGGATTTATCCCCGGGACACAAGGCCGGTTCAACACTCGTAAAACCATCAATGTGATTCATCATATCAGCAAGAGAAAAACCAAGAACCATATGATCCTCTCATTAGATGCAGAGAAAGCATTTGACAAAAAACAGCATCCATTCCTGATCAAAACCCTTCAGAGTGTTGGGATAGAGGGAACTTTCCTTGACATCTTAAAAGCCATTTACGAAAAGCCCACAGCAAATATCATTCTCAATGGGGAAGCACTGGGAGCCTTTCCCCTAAGATCAGGAACAAGACAGGGATGTCCACTCTCACCACTGCTGTTCAACATAGTTCTGGAAGTCCTCGCCTCAGCAATCAGACAACAAAAAGACATTAAAGGCATTCAAATTGGCAAAGAAGAAGTCAAACTCTCCCTCTTCGCCAATGACATGATACTCTACATAGAAAACCCAAAAGCCTCCACCCCAAGATTGCTAGAACTCATACAGCAATTTGGTAGCGTGGCAGGATACAAAATCAATGCCCAGAAATCAATGGCATTTCTATACACTAACAATGAGGCTGAAGAAAGAGAAATTAAGGAGTCAATCTCATTTACAATTGCACCCAAAAGCATAAGATTCCTAGGAATAAACCTAACCAAAGAGGTAAAAGATCTATACCCTAAAAACTATAGAACACTTCTGAAAGAAATTGAGGAAGACACAAAGAGATGGAAAAATATTCCATGCTCATGGATTGGCAGAATTAATATTGTAAAAATGTCAATGTTACCCAGGGCAATTTACACGTTTAATGCAATCCCTATCAAAATACCATGGACTTTCTTCAGAGAGTTAGAACAAATTATTTTAAGATTTGTGTGGAATCAGAAAAGACCCCGAATAGCCAGGGGAATTTTAAAAAAGAAAACCATATCTGGGGGCATCACAATGCCAGATTTCAGGTTGTACTACAAAGCTGTGGTCATCAAGACAGTGTGGTACTGGCACAAAAACAGACACATAGATCAATGGAACAGAATAGAGAACCCAGAAGTGGACCCTGAAATGTATGGTCATCTAATATTCGATAAGGGAGGAAAGACTATCCATTGGAAGAAAGACAGTCTCTTCAATAAATGGTGCTGGGAAAATTGGACATCCACATGCAGAAGAATGAAACTGGACCACTCTCTTTCACCATACACAAAGATAAACTCAAAATGGATGAGAGATCTAAATGTGAGACAAGAGTCTATCAAAATCATAGAAGAGAACGCAGGCAACACCCTTTTTGAACTTGGCCACAGTAACTTCTTGCAAGATACATCCACAAAGGCAAAAGAAACAAAAGCAAAAATGAACTATTGGGACTTCATCAAGATAAGAAGCTTTTGCACAGCAAAGGATACAGTCAACAAAACTAAAAGACAACCTACAGAATGGGAGAAGATATTTGCAAATGACATATCAGATAAAGGGCTAGTTTCCAAGATCTATAAAGAACTTATTAAACTCAACACCAAAGAAACAAACAATCCAATCATGAAATGGGCAAAAGACATGAAGAGAAATCTCACAGAGGAAGACATGGACATGGCCAACATGCACATGAGAAAATGCTCTGCATCACTTGCCATCAGGGAAATACAAATCAAAACCACAATGAGATACCACCTCACACCAGTGAGAATGGGGAAAATTAACAAGGCAGGAAACAACAAATGTTGGAGAGGATGCGGAGAAAAGGGAACCCTCTTACACTGTTGGTGGGAATGTGAACTGGTGCAGCCACTCTGGAAAACTGTGTGGAGGTTCCTCAAAGAGTTAAAAATAGACCTGCCCTACGACCCAGCAATTGCACTGTTGGGGATTTACCCCAAAGATTCAGATGCAATGAAACGTCGGGACACCTGCACCCCGATGTTTCTAGCAGCAATGTCCACAATAGCCAAACTGTGGAAGGAGCCTCGGTGTCCATCGAAAGATGAACGGATAAAGAAGATGTGGTTTATGTACACAATGGAATATTCCTCAGCCCTTAGAAATGACGAATACCCACCATTTGCTTCAACGTGGATGGAACTGGAGGGTATTATGCTGAGTGAAATAAGTCAATCGGAGAAGGACAAACAGTGCATGTTCTCATTCATTTGGGGAATATAAATAATAGTGAAAGGGAATATAAAGGAAGGGAAAAGAAATGTTGGGAAATATCAGGAAGGGAGACAGAACATAAAGACTCCTAACTCTGGGAAACGAACTAGGGGTGGTGGAAGGGAAGGAGGGCGGGTGTTGGAGGGGAATGGGTGACGGGCACTGAGGCGGATACTTGACGGGATGAGCACTGGGTGTTTTTCTGTATGTTGGTAAATTGAACACCAATAAAAATTAATTTAAAAAAATCAGATGCAAATATTGTAACAAATTAAGATTTGCTAAAACTGAGTATACCTTATATTTATTGCTACAGTTTTCTGTATGAAATATTTCATGATAAAACCAAAAGAATTAGAGAAATAAGTTAGAAAGCTGTATGGTAATCTAGGTGAAAGTCAATAGGGATATGGTCCAGGACAGTAGTCTGGAATGGAAGTAAAATAAAGAAATATTTAGTCTAGACAGGAAAATGGAAGTAGGGAGGAAGCATGTACACTCTCACTCAGGTGTCTAGCTGAGATGACAGTGCAGATAAAATTGTAACCACTGAGACGTGACAGGAGTGTGTTTTCTGCCATGTTTCATTTGAAAGATGCAGAGGACCTCCTGGTGAAAGCATGAGACCAAAAGTTGGAGACATGATTCGGAATTTGGGAGGAAGTATGGATGGGGAGCATGAGTGTGGGGATTGCTAGCACTATAGACAGTAATAGGAAATATGTGGGTAGGTGAGACCATCCAGGTGATGGTAGCCGAGTGAAAAGACTAGCCGAAGGAGGAGGACAAAGTCCTTAGAAACATTAATATTTAAGGGGTTGGAAGAGTAGGGGAAGTCTAGAGAATGGTTGGAGATACACGGAGGAGAGACCTATGGAGATGGAAATTTCAAGGAGGTGCATTCAGTGGTTTCACATATCACTGAGTTCAATAAAATAAGGATTAAGAAACATGGCATTTAAGGGGTGCCTAGGTGGCTTGGTTGATTAAGTGTTAGACTTTAGCTCAGGTCATGATTCCAGGGTGCTGGGATAGAGCCCATGTCCAGCTTCCTGCTCAGCAGGGAGTCTACTCTTCCCTCTCCCTCTGCCCCCCGCAAGCCCCCTACCCTGCTTGTGCGCTCTCTCTCCCTCTTTCTCTCTTGCAAATAATAATAAAAAAGAAACACGTCATTTAAGTTTTGCAAATAGGAGGTTACTTGTGACCTTAGCGAGAGTGGTTTCAGGGAATTGGGGTTTGGGGGGAAAAGCCAAATTGAAATGAGTCAAGGAATGAATGGCACGAGAATATAGGAGTATAGATCACTCTTTTAAGAGTATCACTACTGGTATTAGCATTATAATTGCCAGAAATATCACCACTACCAACAGTGATAATCCTTTTCCCCATTAGTACTACAATCACCACCCAGTCCACTGGCCTTTTGATAATGTCTTTTCCTTTCTCTCTGCTTCTTTCTGTTCCCTTCTCAATCAATCATACATAGTTACACACATCTGAAACTACTTGAAAGTATAAAGTTGAACAAATATTGAAATGGCTGCACTAATGCTTCAGTGAAACTTGACCATATTTTTTTAAAGATTTTATTTATTTATTTATTTATTTATTTATTTATTTATTTATTTATTATTTGAGAGAAAGAGAGAGAGAACATGAGGAGGGGAGGGAAGAGCAGAGGGAGTAGTCTCCCCGCTGAACAGGGAGCCTGATGCGGGGCTCGATCCCAGGACCCTGAGATCCATGACCTGAGCTGAAGGCAGATGCATAACTAACTGAGCCACCCAGGAGCCCCTTGATTTTAAAGTTACCTTTTTTCTCTCTTCCACAAGCTTCCCCTCCTCCCTCATTAGCCTTTTGTTTCAGGAACCTGGTACCAACCTGAGGATGACAAAGAGGCCAGTTAGATCCCGTATTTCCCTATAAACACCTCTTCCCAAGCTCCTTCCTCTCAGTGGGCTTATAGTTTTTCAAGGCCATAGCCTGCTGCAGCCTCCTTTGCCCAGCAAAGAAACAAAGCTGTTATATTCCTCTTTATGCCAAATTCTGTCTTTGCATCATATTTTGGCTCCAAAGTACAGAGATCAGTTTTTTGACAACACATCTACTACATTTGTTTAGGTCTGTATATAAGGTAAGATTTTTGCCCTTGACGGGGTTACTTTGTAGTGGACAGGACAGGCATGCAAACATGTGACTTTAATGCTTGTCCTCTGTGGTAGTCATTCATATTATTCACTAGATATTTCCAGCTCTCCTTCTGTAAACATAGTAGAATTACACTTCCTTGCTTCTGTAGCTGGGTAGGGCCATCTGCTTAATTCTGGCCACTGAATTCGTGAGTTAAAGAGATCTATGCTCCTTCTAAGCTACACATTTAAATTTAATTGCTCATGTGACACACTTTAGAGCTGAACTACAGTAGGAGTGATTAACTATTGCCTCTGGGCCAAATCCAGCCTATAGCCTATTTTATAAATAAAGTTTTATTGGAACACAAATGTGCCCATTTCTTTACATATTGTCCAAGGCTGCTTTTTTTAAAAGATTTTATTTATTTATTCATGAGAGACACAGAAAGAAGCAAAGGGAGAAGCAGGCTCCCTGCAAGGAGCCCGATGTGGGACTCGATCCCATGACCCCGGGATCACAACCTGAGCCAAAGGCAGATGCTCAACCACTGAGCCACCCAGGTGCCCCTGTGCTCTAATGGCAGAGTAGTTGTGACAAAGATGGTATGGCTCTCAAAAGCTACAATCATTTACTATATGGAAAATGTCTGCTGACACATTCTCTAACACAACCTACCTTATCCTGAGGATAGAGGCAAATGGGAGCAAGCTCAGATTTGCATTCCCTGGCTGTAAAGGATTTCTACAGACTGAGCATTTGTGCTTTGACCCCCCAGATCCTTTTTTAAAAGAGATTTTATTTATTTTTCTGACTGAGAGATAAAGAGAGCCAGAGAGCACAAGCAGGGGGAATGGCAGAAGGAGAGGGAGAAGCGGACTCCCTACCAAGCGGGGATCCTGACGCAGGCTCGGTCCCAGGACCCTGGAATCTGTTATTCATAAACCACTTTGTCTGTGGCATTCTGTTATGGTAGCCTGAACAGATTAAGATAGGAATAAAGGGAGTATTGAGGGATGCTCAATATGATAAATCAATTTTTATTTTTAAATTTTTAAAAAAGATCTATACTTACTTATTCATGAGACACACATAGAAAGAGGCAGAGACATAGGCAGTGGGAGAAGCAGACTCCCTGCAGGGAGCCCGATGTTGGACTCGATCTCAGGACCCTGGAATCACAACCTGAGCCAAAGGCAGGCATTCAACCACTGAGCCACCCAGGTGCCCTGATAAAGCAATCTTTAAAAGGCAGAAGTGTCCAAAGGAGGACTGGGCTGTCTTGCAGCAGTGAAGAGTGCAGGTGGCCCTGGGGTATGGAGGATGAGTTCCCTGTTGCCCCAAGTATTCAAGAAGAAGTTCACTTACCTCTTAGGAAAATAACATATTAGTTTTTATAGCTGCATAACAGATACCTATAAATGTAGAGGTTTAAAACAACATACATTTATTTGCTTACAGTTTTATAGGTCAGAAGTCCAGCACAGCATTGCTGGTTCTCTGCTCATCATATCACAGGGCTGAAATCAAGGTGCTGGTCAGGCCAAATTCTCATCAGGAGATTCTAGGGAAAAGTCCACTTCGGAGCTCATTCTTGTTGTCAGAATCCAGTTCCTTGTGGTTATTAAAAAGAAAGAAGCCCCCACTGGAGTTATTTGCTTCCCATGACAGCAAACTGAGATCTTGATTAACATTTCAGCCTCTCCTGGGAGTGTGACCTTGCAACAGCTAATCTGAAACTTCAGGATCAGCACGAGGGACATAACGTATGATCAAAACTCTGCTGGTCTTTCTCCCCCACCCTAAGAAAGAATCTGTCCTGGCCTGAAATAATGTTTCCATTTATTTTGCTGATAGCTTCCTTGCCCCACCCTCCTGCCTATAAAAACCTTCCATTTTGTACAACTCCTCCAAGCATCTTTCTACTTGCTAGAAGGGATGCTGCCCAATTCATGAATCACTTAATAAAGCCAATTAGGTCTTCAAATGTGCTCAGTTGAATTTTATTCTTTAATAGAGTGAGGTCCCTGTTTCCTTGTTGGCTGTGAGCCAGGGGCTGCTGTCAGCTCCTAGAGGCTACTCACCTTCCTTGTCCTGTCTTCTTCCATCTTCAAGTCAGCAATGTGTTTTAATGTGTTTTGAGTGTCTCATTTCCTGTCTGTGACCAGTTGGAAGAAACTGCTTTTAAAAGGCTAATGTGAGGGCTTCCTGGGTGGCTCAGTCGGTTAAGCGTCTGCCTTCAGCTCAGGTCATGATCCTGGAGTCCTGGGATTGAGCCCAGCGCCTGGCTCCCTGATCAGTGGGGAGTCTGCTGCTCCCTCTCCCTCTGCCCTCTGCTTGTGCTCTCTCTCCCTCTATCTCAAATAAATAAATAAATAAAAAATATATATATATTTTTAAATAAAGGCTCATGTGATTAGGTCAGGCCACCTGGATGGTCTCCCTGTCTTAAGGTCAATGGTGCCATATAACATAATCAAAGTATAGGAGTAAAATTCATCACATTCAGTGTCCAGGCATTATGCAAGATGTGTATGTGGTGATGGTGGGAGGTGATCTTGGAGACCATGTTAGAATTCTGGCTACTAACCATAAGGGGATGCTAATGGATACTTTAGCACTCAGCTAAACAAATTGATGTTCAAAATACCTTCTAATCTTGAGGATCTATGATTCCGTAACTACACTGAAGTTTGAATTGAAAGGAGGGGCTTAAGTCACAATTGCTGCCTACATGCACTTTATAGTGTGGTTAACATGAATACAACTAGCAACATTGTGTTAAATGAATGGTTAAACTGCAGTTTAAGAGTCTCCAGAAGGCCAAGGGGGAATGAGATTGCCGAAGACTAAAAGGGTTAGAATATTTTCTTGGAGAAGATGTGATTTGAACTGTTACTTGAAGTAGGAAGAGATAGAAATAAAGTCTTTCCTTTTTCTAAAACTCTGGATGGTTTTTATTCACTGTAAGTTGACATTTCTAAAGTGTGATACTGAAAAATAGGCTAAGAAAATTTATTTAAAGCTTAGAAATAGGCAAAAGGAAGCCTACATATCTTTGCAAAGTCATACCAGAGTAATGGCGACATGTTCATTCTGTCTGAGGATTAATTCTCTAGATCAGTGGTTCTCAAACTTTCATATGCCTCAGAATCCCCTAAAGGGCTTGTTAAAACACAGAGGTCTAAGCCCTATCCTAGACTTTCTGATGCAGTAAATCTTGAGTGGGGCTCAAGAAATGGCATTTCTAACAAGATTCCAGGTGATGCTGGTCTTGGGAGCACACTTCAAGAACTCTTGGGTCTAGAGGAACGTAACATCGTTTGACTTACTATTTACCGCTGTTTATCAAGGCAGAGATTCTCCTGAGTGACAGGTAAATTTGTAGAAGTTGCCAAGGACTTTTGTACAGTGGAAATGCAAATAATCTGCCCAATGAAAAAGATAACCCCAATGGTTAGTTTTACTGCCCTATAAAACTTTAAGGTTTCAGCAATTTAGCAATCTTATTTCAGCATTTTCTCTCTTTCAGTTGACTGTATACTGGTTTCTCGGAACCTTCTTTGAACCAGCTTTACCATCCCACTGATGCACACTCTCATTAACAAGTTAAATAAACCTTTGTGTTAAATAAATTTCTGACATATGCTCACTATGTTAGTATGATAGTCATGATTTTTAACTTTTTGAAAATTATACCCTGACAGGGCTGTGTGATCAAATAAGTTTTGACAAGTCAAGTTAAGGAAATTTACTCAGGATTCTTAACAATGCACCTCTCCCAGCCTTTAATTTGCTATTTAAAAAGTAGATGATGCAGCATTTTACCAACTTATTTGACACCGGACACTTTTTACGCCAAGTGTCTCTAGAAAACACTGCTCTACATAGTTATTACCAGTGACATCATGGCCATTCCCACCATATCTAAAAGAAATATAAGTTACCTAAGGGCACACACTGACTCTCATCTCAGTGGTAGCAGCTTATTTTTAAAGACAAGGAAGAGATCTTTTGTTGTCAGTTGGCATTGAGGAGGCCTCCATCACCAGATGCAGGGTGGGGGACAGTTTGTCTCCTTTTTATCTCCTAACACCAAGTGAGACTCCAAATTCCCCTGAGAGTTCGTGTGAAATGACAGAGAAATATCCAATGCAGTTTTTCGTGCTGGAGCCAAGTCTCCCAATGCCAGAAATCTTTCTTTTTCAGCGCAGCAAAATGTTTGTAGATTTCTCCTTTTTCAGTGTGTCTGGGATAACTCTCCCACAGAATTGGAGAGCACTCACTAGTGGTTTCGGAGCAAAAGTAGTTGCCATGTCAGGAATTCTTGGTTCTGTTTCTATAGCCCCACATCAACAGAGGCCTGGATTGAGCCCAAACCCATGTTCCAATTATGGTTTCTCATTCTGGAAAGCTCTTTTGTCATTTGGGGCCTTTTATCCCCCAGTAAGGCTCTCACTTTCCCTCTCCACAGCCAACTGACTCCCTTGAGTCCTAAACTAAAGTTGAAGAATGTGAGGATTGTAAAGATTGACAGTTTGTGGTTTCCTTCAATTTAGAAGCAAACCTTATAGGGGCTCATGTCTTTAAATCTATGAAGTAGAGAAACTGCTTTCCTTACGGGTGAGCAAAGACCTGGGAGGCTGTTCCTATGGTCAGTTGTGTGTTTATCCAGTGAGGAAATCGCATAGGTTTATGTTTGAGGTTCCTGGAAGTATTTCCACCAATGGGATTGTGAGGTATTTCTTCCAACCTTGGAATTTGGCCACCTTTTGCCTACCTACTGGAGTGTATTTTCTCAGGCAGCCATTCCCCGTGTTCCATTGATATGGAGCACTCACTGAAGTCGGTAACCTCATTCTCGGGCCAAGTAAGAACCGAGGTGTATGGAGATTATTAGCATCCACATGGAAATCCATGAGTCCACACTCACACTACCCCCACCGGTCCCCTTGATACTGTGCAGATTGAAACAGATCCTGACTCTATGGAACTACTCAAGGCTGGAGAAAAAGGTTCCTTCAGGTGAGTCCATAAGTTCCAAAGCTGAACCCTGGCTTTCTCCATAACTACTGTCAAGGCCACACCACATGCCTACAGCAATGAAGGCCAACCCTGTGAGCAAGCCTTCCTATATTTGGTCAATTTTGTTCCTTCTTCCCTCGTAGTTTACTGTCGACTACACAAGCAAAGCACTTTTCATACTGTCACGAGATTTGCTCTTTGCCTTAGAAAAATGTTCATATAATTCATTCTATTTGCATGTGTGGTGGTGACCATCTTTTTTAAATTTGAACTTTTTATTTTGAGATACTTGTAGATTTACATGCAGTTGTAAGAAATGGTACAGAGAGATCCTATGTGCCATTTACCCAGTTTCCCCCAAAAGTGGCATCTTGCAAAACTGTAGTACAGTATCACAACCAGGATATTGACATGGATGCAGTGCAGAAAAAGAATCATTCCATCTCCACAGGGACCCCCCTTGTTGCCTTTTATAGTTGCATCCACCACTGTATCTCCCTTCACCTGCCCCTACCCCTGGAAACCACAAATTTGTTCTCCATTTCCAAAATTTTATCTTTTCAAAATATTATATAATTAGAATCCCATAGTACATAACCATTTGGAATTGGCTTATTATTTTTTTTTACCTGGCATAATTCCCTAGAAGTTCATCAAAATCATTACATGTATCCACAGGTCACCCCTTATTACTGCTGAGCAGCATTCAACGATATGAATATACCACCATTTGTTTAACCATTCAACCATTGAAGGACATCTGGGTAATTTTCCAGTTTGGGACTATTACATTTGTGCACAGGTTTTTATGTGCACAGAATTTAAGCTTTCATGTTATGCGTGCAATTTTCTGGGTCATATGGTAATTTTATGTTTACTTAAGAGACTGCCAAACTGTTCTACAGGATTGTTCTACCATTTTACATTCCTACCAGCAATGTATGAGAGATCCAGTTTCTCCACATCCTTGTCAGCATTTGGTGTTATCACTATTTTTTATTTTAGCTCTTCTGAGGGGTGTGTAGGGATATCTCATCGCGGTTTTAATTTGCATTTCCCTAATGACTAATGACGTTGAACATTTTTCATGTGTTTATCATCTGTATGTCATCTTTGGGGAAATTCCTGTTTATATCCTTTGCTCATTTTCTTATTGAATTTGTTGTTTCTTTACTGTTGAATTTTGAGTGTTCTTGCTTTGTTTTAGATTCAAGATCCTTGTCAGATATGTGGTTTGAAAATATCTGAGCAAGTTCTATTGATCTGTCCTTAAGTTCACGAATTGTATCTTCTATCATCTCCATTCTACCACTGAGCCCCCAGCCAGGGAGTTTTTATTTCTCTTGTTATAATTTTCAGTTTTTAATTTCCATTTAGTCCTTTTTATAACTTCTACTTCTTTCCTGACATTTTAAATTATCTTTCATTTGTTTCAGTATAATTTGTAATTGCTTGTTCAATCATTTGTATGATGGTTACTTTAAAATCTTTATCAGGTAATTCCAACATCCAGTTCATCTCTGTGATGGCACCAGTTAAACGTTTTCTTTTTTTCCTTCAAGTTGTGGTTTTCCTGGTTTCTGATGTAGAGTGATTTTCAATTATATCTGGACATTTTGGCTATTACATTAGGAGACTGTGGGTCCCATTAACTTCTTAATTTTAATGGGGAGTCATTTTGTTTAGATTTACTATGCAGGTCCTTATTTAATTTTTTAAAAAGATTTTATGTATTTATTCATGAGACACACAGAGAGAGGCAGAGACATAGGCAGAGGGAGAAGCAGGCTCCTGTGGGGACCCTGAAGCGGGACTCCATATCAAGACCTGTGGATCACGACCTGAGCCAAAGGCAGATACTCAACCACTGAGCCACCCAGGTGCCCCAGTCTTGGTCTAATTATTGAACTGTGATTCCAATATAATTACCAGAGTTTTGGGGGTGCTATTTTTTGTCTACTTGACTTACCTCAAGCCACCAGAGCTTTCATTGATCTTTTGTTAATGCTGTTGGAGGGAGCTGAAGAAGTAAGCTTGCTCTAGGCTAGGCTGGTGAAAACCTGTACGTGGGGAAAGGAGTTTTCCCGCTTTAGGGATGAATGGAGCTCCCGGTGCTTTTTTTTTTTTTAAGATTATTTATTTATTTATTCATGAGAGACACACAGAGAGAAGCAGAGATGTAGGCAGAGGGAGAAGCAGGCTCCCCGCAGGGAGCCCGATGTGGGACTCAATCCCAAACCTCTGAGATCACACCCTGAGCTGAAGGCAGATGCTCAATCGCTGAGCCACCCAGGCATCCCTTCCAGGGTGCTTGTTATTCCAGGCTCCTCCTGATAGCAGGCTCCTCCCATCTGTGGGGGATGGAGAGTGCCTCCCTAGTGGAGTGCTTATGAAGGTTCCTTGGAATGTCTCTGGGGGGGCGGGCAGGGAGAGTCTTAGGCCTGGAGGGACAAATAGCCTTCCTGGCAGTCTCCCCACGGCTTGGGGGGTGGTGTAAAGTGCATCCCAGTCTACAGACTTACTGTGGCATGATTCCACTTACCCGTTCCCTCCCACTGCATGTATGGTGTCTCTGAGTGGGGGAGGAGAGCCTTGGGCCTAATAGGGAAGCAGAATGCTTCCCAACTGGCACTTGCATTGGGATCCCCTTTGCCAGTACCCTTTAGCTGTGTGGTGTCTCTGGACGGGGGGAGAGGAGTCTCAAACAGAGTAAAGATACCCTGATCACTTATTGTCAGTGTGGCATCCAATAGATTCCCTTTGGTGGTTCTTCCAGGCATATATAATATTGTTGGTGGGGCTCCCGTTTCATCTGAGGAAGGAGTGAGCCTATCAGGGCTACCCTTTTTCTTAATAGGTTGTGGGTTTGGAAGATACTAGTTCTGAGTGTTCTTCTGTTGCATGGTGGTTTGTAAGCTGTCTTGACACTGTGGTGTTCCTCTAGTCCTGTGGTCTGTCTTCCACCTTTCAGAGCTTGTCTTTGAGAGTCTTATGAGTTATTTTCAGGGCTCACAGTTGTATGCAGAAAAGAGCAAAAGAGATGAGTCTACACTATCTTGTCCAGAGCAGAAGTCTCATTTTTCTTATTCCTATATAATCTCTATTTTAGCATTCCTAGCAATCTGACAAGTTTCTTTACTATCACTTTGCCTTTATCACTGCTTTTGCACTTATCAGATATTAGAGAGTTAATAATATTTATAAAACATTACAACCAAGAGCAAGGTCAGTAAACATGCAAGCATCTAACAAATACTGTGAAAATAGAGACCAAAATCCTGGCATGTAAGCACTAAAAACACAGTAATCATGCTTTTGTTATAGAACAGGACTTTCTTTGTTCTTATGTAGACTTTTAAGTAAAGAAGACTCACATATTTGTAATCATAGTGACCGTTTATTGAACTCTTATAGTCCCCAGGCAATATGCCAAAGGCCTTTAGTATATTATCTCACTAACTCTTGACAATAACCATATATATATGATAGTGTAGTTGGTTGAATAGTGTCCCCCCACCAAATGATAGTTCAAGTCCTAACCCTCAGTGTTGGTGAATATGACCTTATTGGAAAAAGATGTGTAATTTACAGATATAATTAAGTGGAAAGGGGTGCCCGGGTGGTTCAGTCAGTTAAGCATCTGTCTTCAGCTCAGGTCATGATTCTGGAGTTCCAAGATCAAGCCCCACATGGGGCTCTCTGCTCAGTGGGGAGTCTGATGTTCCCTCTCCCTCTGTCCTTCCCCCTACTTGTGCTCGCTCTCTCTCTCTTTCAAATAAATAAAGTCTTAAAAAAATTAAGTGGAGGATTTCAAGATGAGATCATCCTGGATTGTGGCAGGCCCTAAATCTGGTATCCTTCTAAAGGGAGATTTGAGATGCAGAGAAGAAGGCCATGTGAACGCAGAGGCAGAGATTGGAATAATGAAGCTACAGGCCAGAGAATGCCAAGGATTTCTGGCAGTCACCAGAAGTTGGGAGAGAGGAGTGGAATGGATTCTTTCTCCCAGAGTCTAGAAGCAACCAACACCAGCAATACCTTGCTTTCAGACTTCGGGCCTCCAGAACAATGAGGCAGTACATTTCTGTTGTTTTAAATCACTGAATTTGTGGTCATTTTGTTACAGCAGCCCCAGGAAACTAATACAGGTATGATTGTTTGCCACCATCTTACAGATGAGGAAACCAGATTGGAAAGGTTAAATGACTTGCATATGTTCACACAGCTTGTAAGTAAAGGAGCTGGGAATTAAGCCCATGACTATATGCTACAAAACTTGTCTTTTTCAACCTTAACCTTCTAAAATTTTATTGATAACAAATTAAAAACAGCACCATGGCCTTCATGCTTACCACTCGGCCTACTCCTTCTTCAGGGGCATCTCCATACTCCAAGACTTCCTTCCATTGCTCTTAAGCTATTCCTCCTCTATGTTGCTATTTGAGATGAGTGATTAGAGTTGGCACATTATGGTTGGGTATTACTGACCGTGAGTTTTTCCATCTCAGGAAAAGTTTAAACTGGTTCTAGGAGAGAGAACATTGCTTAACACAATGGAGAAGCTCCTGAGAGGGTGTCTTCAGGCCATGAGCAGCCAATCAGAGGTAGAGATGGTTTTAAGCTGAGCAAGGTCTGTCATGTCCATTCAAATCACCCACGCTAATGCCTTGCTTCCACCACACTTAAAGCCAGCCCAACTATTGTTTTGAGGATCAGACTATAGCAAGAGATATTTGCCTCCTGAAACTCAGTCTTGGAGCATTGGGATTGAGCAAGAGTTGTCATCCAGTTTGCCCCCTGCCAAGAAACCTTATATCAGGGGCTGAGGAGAAAAGCAACAATTGCTACTTCCTTGTGGTTCTTCTAAAAGTGTTTCTTCTAATAAGATGTCATTAAACATTATGCACAGTTGGCCGGATATTAAAATTATAGATGAAAACATTTTTTTAAAATGTGTTCATGTAAAAATAAACCAATGTGTGAGAACAGAGTGCCTAAGCAGCAGACGGCATACTCTGGGGTGGGGTGTCCTGATGCCAGGTCTGTCACCAAATTTGGTGTCATTTGAGTAAGTCGTTTCAATCTCAAATACTTACTAAACGCCTACTGTGAGCTAGGTATTGTTCTGGCCAATTCTCTGCTTGGTGTCGGCTACATTGGATAAATTCTTAACTCTCCCTTCTGAATATAACTACAACGAAGCACTATCACTTTTTTTTTTCTTCTTCTGGCAGGAGTTAGGAGAGATGGGAGCAGATAATTCTAGAACCAAGTAAATCTGAGACTAAATTCCATTTTAACTTTGAACTCGCCAAATGGAACATTTTCCACATTCGCTCAGCTGACAACCGTGAGCAAATGGCTCAATGGTCAGAAGTCAGAGAATTAGCAATCGGTTCTTTTCTGAAAGATGAAGCAAAGAACTATTTCTTGAATACTGGCTAATTACTTAAATCTTGTTGGAAAAGAAATATTCTAAAGCATATCAGTTAAGTTGTCTGGGGAAACACGGGCACATGAAGCTTTATTAATGTAATCAGATCTTAGAAAATATGAACTTGTGCCTCAGTGTTTTCTTTTTTTAAAAATTTTTTAAAGATTTATTTATTTATTCATAGAGACAGAGAGAGAGAGGCAGAGACACAGGCAGAGGGAGAAGCAGGCTCCATGTAGGGAGCCCGATGTGGGACTCCATCCTGGGTCTCCAGGATCAGGCCCTGGGCTGAACACGGCACTAAACCGCTGAGCCACCTGGGCTGCCCTTACCTCAATGTTTTCTTTTTGAGAACTTTGAGGAACAAAATGTCCTTAACAGTGAAACTCTTCATATGGCAAGAGTCCCCATGAGTTGAGCCTAGCAGGGGGTGGGCAGCGCAGAACCCAGTGCCATGACTGAACAACCTCAACAGCTTGCCTTGTGATCTGGTCACTGATGGAGAGGATACCTGCCTCTAGGGCAGGCCCAGTACAGAGGCAATCTTTGAACTCCAAGCCACCATATGCTGGCAGTAAAAAGGTGTCATGATTGGAGTTGGGCTGGGGATTGGCTCTGGAAAATAGTGTGTAAACAACCATATCCAGTGTCAGAGGTAGATATATTCTTGGTGATCAAGAGCTATTCCGACAGGGTCAGTTGTGTGAAATGATGATAGTGGTAAAGCAACCTTAAATCTTATGGAGTCACCTAGCATCTACCTGGTCCACACAAGCAACAAAGACCTCTCAGGTCTGAAGGAGTGGCATCAGTAAAAGACAGAAAAAGACATCAAAGGTCCCAAGAATTTTTATTTGCCCAAATGATTAGGAGACACTTCTATAAAATACTAATGTGAATCTAGGACCCTCCTTTAGTGAGTCCAAGGCCCCCTCAAGCAGAAGTGATTTCATCCTGAGGGTGGGGTGGCAATGATGCACCAGTAAGGAAAAGGATGATCTTTCTGAAATGTTAATTTTACTTAAATTGGAAAAGAATTATTATTTCTACTAGAACGTGTCCCATCAGAGCATAGAGATTTTTCTTCTTTAGTGACAGAAGCAAACAGATGCTCACCACATGTGCAGAGCTAGATCCCCATGGAAGAGGAATTTGAATATATATGCCTCCTTCTCATGTGTATATGTTTTAAATTGTAGAATCTTGACCAGATGTTAACATTCCACCAACACATGAAGAGATAATGACTTTGGGGCCCGTGGGTGGCTCAGTCAGTTTGGCGTCAGGCTCTTGATTTGGGCTCAGGTCATGACCTCAGAGTCCTGGGATCAGTGCTGCTTGGGGCTCCTAGCTCAGTGGGGAGCCTGCTTCTCTCCCTCTGCCCCTCCCCCTGCTCGTGCTCTCTCTCTCTCTCTAATAAATAAGTAAATCTTTTTAAAAATTAAAAAAGAGATAATGACTTCTATATCTAATACCTCTAGAGTGCCAAATATATGTGAGGTACTTCTCTACATACCTTACAAACGTATTAACGCATGGCACAGCACCTCACAGAAACTCTGTGAGGCAGGCACTATTATTATCCCCTTTTTACAGATGGGGAAACTGAGGCTCAGAGAGGCCCAAGGATCCATAGCCAGTGAGCCAGTTGGAGTCTAGATCTGAATCCAGACAGTCTGGCTTCAGAAGCTGTGTATGTATGTGTGTGTGTGTGTGTGTGTGTGTGTGCTCTTAACCACTTTGTTCTAAAGCTATAGAAGAAACATGCATATGGTTTGTGATTAGTAGTCAATGTTGTAGGTAGAAAGAGATACTGAAAAACATAAATAATAAACATGTTAGAGAAACAAAGTAGCAAGCAAGCTATAGAAGTTAAAAGATGTTTCTCTGTCCTTGTGGTTATGTTCATTTGGGTCAAGGCAAACGATTATGATAAGTTTTCTGCCTCCAGGGAACTATATGATCATGGTTTACATTTCCTTATAGACAGCATCTACTTTAATACAGACACATTGCTACCAGGTAAAAATCAGTGTTACTTGGAAGAGAAGAAGGGAATTATTTCAGAAGTTACACTCACCAAACAAGCTAAATGTTTTTCAACGCTGTTATTTCACAAGAACATCAGAAGCCCAAATATACTTTCAAAATAGCCTTCAGACACCAAGCAAATTTATACAAGGCACAGTTTGAAAGATCTAACTCTAGCCTTCCATTGTTAGCCTCAAAGGCAACAATGTGGATGCTGGATGGCTGAAAGCTCAGAGGGCTGCTGCATGTTTTGGCTCTTGCTGGGGCTCTGGTTCTGACCTCGGAACACAAAGCAGAGCCCTCCCTACTCCCAGACCTGAAGCAAAGACATCTGAATCTCCTTCCCTCCACGTGCTGCACAATTGCCTCATTTTAAAAAAATTTTAAATCTATCTCTTAGGAGCCAATGACAAATGATTCAGGTGAATTCCGTGTTGTCTCTTCAGGGTTCTCAGAAAATGAAAGGATTTGATGTCTGAGCACTCAGCAGGAGCAGATATAGCTGATGTTCATCTTATTTATTTTTATATTTAAAGGGGTTCTAAGCCAAAAAAAAACAGTGAAGGATGAGAATGAGGATTGTCTTTTGTCACTTTAAGATATAAATTCAACGGGAGGAATTTAACTGAAGTGGTGAAAGCAAAACATTCATCTCATCCGAATACGGCTCTGTAAACTTCAGCCACTTAAAATTATCTGACAGATAGAAAAACAGTCTCAAAAAAGGAAGTGGTGTCGTGTCTGACTCAGAGAATACAAGATTACAGCATTTAAGTCATAAGATGCTTGGACAGGCGGTTTCTCTCAGTGACAGCATACTGTGAGTCTTCGAGCTTGGACTGGTCACCCATTTCATCAGCATCTCTAATTCCCACTCTTGCTAATACTCTGCCAAACACCAAAGAGAGAGTAGTGCACAAGATGCCATCCTCGCCTTCCTGGGGTTTCTTTTTTTCTTTTAAGATTTTATTTATATATTCATAAGAGACACAGAGAGAGGCAGAGACACAGGCAGAGCGAGAAGAGAAGCAGGCTCCACGCAGGGAGCCTGATGTGGGACTCAATCCCGGGTGTCCAGGACCACGCCCTGGGCCGAAGGCAGGCACTAAACCCCTGAGCCACCCAGGGATTCCACTTCCTGGAGTTTCTAACTACTGTGGGGACAGACAGGGAAACAGGCACTTTTAATTCTTTTAATTCCGACAAATGAGACAGACACGGTATGATATGCGGCCACGTAGGATGCCTGATGCATTTAGAGTATCCACCCGAAAGACAGTTAGTGAGGGGGGATGATGCAGGGAGGGGTGCAGAAGATGGTAATGAAAAGTGGAGAGCATTTCAGGCAGAGGCAGAGGCAAAAGGCGCTTTCATAAGAGCAGCTGGTAGTAGTTCCGTTTGGCTATAAGCTATAGTTGAGGCAGGAATATTGGGTCAAGTTGAAATTGGAGAAATAGTCCAGCTTCTGATTCTGAAGGTTCTGATTCTGAAGGTTCTTGTGAGACCAGTCGAGGAGACCCATTCCATTCCTAAAGCAATGTGGAGGCTGGATAGGTATGCCATTGAGCTGGTCAGTCTTCACCCTACTCATTTCAGGGGTGGCCGGCAGAGCTGGCTTCAGGGGCATAGGGCCAGTACAGTGGCACAGGGCCCTTGTTCAGAGGGCCCCAGGCTTAGGGATTAATGCTATGTGGTCACTGTCTTCAAATTCTTAATACTTTCATTTTTGAATTTGTGTTTTGTAAATGACATCTGCAGGGACAATGCAGCATGTGCAAGGACCTTGGTGCCTTAGCTCAGGTTGAGGTCTTACCTTCTCCACCTCCCTGGGATGGATTCTCAGCTGCCTGCTTCCTGACACCCCAGGCCCCACTGGGTCCCCTCTCCCCACCTCAGCCCTGACAGCTGATATCCTCTGTCCCTGGCAAGGGCCTGTGTATGAGTATGGGGAGGACAGGGTTGGGTATGTGCCCCCCGCAGCATCCCTGGGCAGGAAGAGTGGCCCTGTTCCTACCCCAGGCTGGTAGTACTATGGGATATTTGGGGACAGCTGTGCCTCAAGGGGGACATGCACGCCTCTTTTCTATCCTGTTCCAGGGACTGATGCATCCTGGCAGAGTTTTAAAGATCCTTCAGCGTCATCTGTCTGCCATAGGTTAGGATGGCAGGCCCTAGGAAAGAAAAATGGTGGCTGAACTTCCCCAGGCCCTGCCTCCCCGTGGGGGGATGGAGGCGGGACAGGGGGCGTGGTCTAGGAGCTGAGGGCGGGGAACCTGTTGAAGGTCAAGCCTGTGAGTGCCCCGCCAAGGACAGAGGCTTGGGTGCTTGGGTGCCTGGGTGGGTCTGCACTTGTCTGGTCAATATCACAGAAGAGCTCTCTCAGCTAATTCTGTGCATGGGGAAGTTCTTCATTTCCTTCCAACCTTCTTGAACCTGGCTTGTGTCCATCTCTTCTGGCCCGTTTGAGACACCTTTCAGGGATGAGCCACGAAATACAAATTGTGAAATTTTGGTGATTCTACATATAGAATAAATGCTCTAATATTGCATTTATTTATTATTATGTTTATTTATTTGCACAACAGAAAGACAACTTATGCTAACGATTTAAAGGTTTAATTTTTCATTAATTACAATGATTTTAAATTACAAATAAAAAATACCATGACAATTCAAGAGATGGGAAAGAAAGAAAAAAAAAAAAAACCTATGTGTACCTTTACTGACACTATTTTCCTGTTTTCTTAAAAAATGATTTTATTGGGATGCCTGGGTGGCTCAGCAGTTGAGTGTCTGCCTTTGGCCCAGGGCGTGATCCTGGAGTCCCAGGATCGAGTCCCATGTCGGGCTTCTCGCAGGAGCCTGCTTCTCCCTCTGCCTGTGTCTCTGCCTCTCTCTCTCTATCTCTCATGAATAAATAAATAAATATTTATTTATTTAATAATTAAATTAAATTATTAAATTTATTTAATAATTAAATCATTATTTAATTATTATTTATTTAATAATTAAATCATTAAATAAAATAAATTTATTTATTTATTCATGAGAGACACACAGAGAGAGAGAGAGGCAGAGACACAGACAGAGCGAGAAGCAGGCTCCCTCTGGGGAGCCTGATGCAGGACTTGATCCAAGGGCCCAAGATCATGACCTGAGCCAAAGACGGATGCTTAACCACTGAGCCACCCAGGCGTCCCTATTTTCCTGCTTTTTGAACAAGAGTCCTACATTTTCACTTTGTACTGGGCCTGGAAATTGTGTGGGTAGCCTTGGTAGCTGGAAGGTACAAATAAACCTATAATAAGTGGTACTTGGGTGGGGAGATGTTAAAATCTGACTTCATCTATTGTTTAGGATGGCCATTATTCCACTCTGGAGCAGAGTTTCTCACACTTTGGTGTCTATAAGAAGTCAGCTAGAGGTCTTAATAAAACGGAAATGACTGGTCCCCACCCCTAGTGTTTCTGATTCAGTAGGTTTGAGATTGGACTAAAGACTTTGCATCTCTAACTAGTGCCCAGGTGATGCTGCTGCTGCTGGTCCGAGACTGCACTTTGAGGACCACTTAGCTAATGCTTTCCTTGACCTTGTTCGTGCCTGCATGAAAGCCTCAGTGCAGATTTAGATGTGACGTGTCCAGCAGAACTTCTTCCTTGAGTGAAGATTAAATGAGCTGGAGGATGACCTCGGGGGACAAAGTACTGGAAGACAAACACCATCCTCCTTCACAGTTCTGGCCAGGCGCAGGCCCAGCCCACTATGTAACTCTCAGGCCAATTCAGGCTGAAAACTCCCATGAAGCCAGGAGAGAAGGCACTGCAGGTCTGCAGCTCTGGGCTCCTTCTGCCCAGAGGTAACAAAAATCCTTAAGATCATGGCTGGGAAGGCAAGAGTGACTGCATAGAGTTTTAGGGGAAAGGAAGAGGGATTGATTTCTGCCAAAAAATGGGGCCCAACAAATGCACTCCTGGGTGAAGCGATTCTCAGGGTCACCTATTGGAATGATGGCTCCAGCAGCCACCCTTTGAGGAGCTCTGTGCTTCAAATGGAAATAAAAAGTTAAAGATACTTAGAGACTCTGGGGAACAATTGTTGGGTGAGGCAGTGATAAGGAGGAAGTTTTAACTTGTACTTAAATTGACCAGAAGCTCCAAGTACTGCTGGTGAACCATCTTTTCCTTTTCCTTTAACAAGGAAGGCAGGGGGCAGTGGTGACTATTTTGTGGTTAAAACTGGTCAATAGTGCTTTATTTTCCTCTTTTTTTCACATCACCTGCCAGACCCAGATAATCTGTGGGTAACATCTTTTCTCTCTTCTTCCCAATCGTCCCTTCCTGCCCAGTTTCATCCTTCTGGTTAGTGTTATTTCTGAAGTTTAAGCTTTTGATCATATTCATCATGTTTCATTCTGACTTGATTTAATCCACTTGTCCCTTGGAGGCTGATGACGTGGAGCTAGGAAGAAGGAGAAGGCACAATCATGGCATGGCAATCCATTTTTCTGGTGGCCCACGCCTCTTCTCTGCGCTCTCCCAGCTCCTGCTGAGTGGGAAACAGGCCATAAGAGTCTTCCCTCTGGTCAACCAGGGGTTGGTACATGATCTAAGCTGGGCAAATCAGGTTTCTCTAAAGTTATATTTAGAACACAGAGATTGAATGGAGTCTTTGTTGTAGGCTCAAAGGGAGGAAATGATATAAAGTCATGATTGGGGCAAACAAATTCGGCTTCTAGGTAAGTGCAGCAGAGAAAAATATGTCCAGAGATGAAGAGAGAATTAGCCATATGTAAAGAAAGCAGCCCCTGAAGAATTTCCAGCTCCTGGGTTCAATCCTGTCTAAAGCATGGCTGTGTACCTTCCGCCCAAAGACTTGAAGATGCTCTTGCCTCCCTACAACATGTTCATCCTTTTTCTTTAAGCTAGCTTGAGAAGGTTTATTCCTAGTAACTGTCATCTTGCTGCAGGATCAACCCCAAGCTCTATATACAAGGATCCTGAGCCCCTGCTGAGACACAAGTTATGGGGAAATGTCCCTGTGCTGCATCTGAGGTTACTTGAGGCCAATTATGAATATGGGTTATGGGATAAATTTAAGTCAAACCAAAGATTTGATTCCAAATCTTTGCCTAATACATTCTTTAAGGTTTTCAATGGATTTGGGGTTTTTTCATACCAGACATATCACATTCAAAAAAAAAAAAAAAGAAAAAAAGAAAATAAGGCACTTATAGCAGTTCTACCAGCCTCCTTAAAACTTACAAATCCGTAGTCCCTGGTGGGAAGGCACAGTATGTCTATATTTGCTAATTTGTAAAATGTCTTTCAAAATCCTGAGGTTCTTTCCTCACCAGTGAGAACTCTGCAATGCCCAAGTTATATATTCCCTTCCTGCAGTGAAAGCACAATTCTGGCCAAGTGGAAAATCAGGCAAGTGGATGAGATATACCTCTTGAAAGGTCACCACTATGAAAAATATGGGAGCCAGAGAGAAAGCTTATTGCCAATCTCCTCCCAAACACATGGTAGCCAGGTTGGGTTCCCCTCAATAATTGTTCTTTTAGGCTCAGAAAAAATTGTGATACTCACAGGTTTAGTCAGAAAAGGAGAACCACTATTTTTTCACAATTTTTTGCGACCCCTGCCCCCTACCCCAAACACAAAGCTAATGTTTAGTGTATAGATGCTCAAAACATGTTGAATTATATGTAATTGTAGTAGTAGTGGTGGTAGTAGTAGTAGTAGTAGTAGTAGTAGTAGTAGTTAGTAGTAATAGTAATAATAATATAACATCTATAAGAACCAACATTTATTGAGTACTCATCACTGGCCAACAACTTAATATATACTACCAAATTTAACCCTTATAATAAGCCTATGAAGTAAATAAAATTACCTCAGGAAGCTGAGGCCTGGAATGGTTAAATAATTTGCTCAAAGTCACAGTGGCAGGAGGTAAAGCCAGGAATAAAACCCAAGCATTTTGTTTACAGAGTCCAAGTGCTTATTCACACTATGTTGCCTATTTTCTCACTCTTCCAGATGGGACAGCTGAGCCTCATAGCTACATACTCGACGACTGGGGAGGTTGGGAGAGTGAGAGCCCAAATTTGATGCCACCAGTAGCAACTGGCTTTTCTATTACATCACAGACATTTTCTTAAGTTTCTCTGGTTCTGTCATTCTCATGAATTATAGGCTTTCATTTCACTTATTTCAAGCAAATTAATGGAGGTTTTGAATCCAGTCAAGTAAAGAACAATGAGCAGCAATTAATTGTTATTTAAGGGTAAGATTATCTTTAAAGACTGGGAAGGGAAAACGAAAAGTATCCATAAGAATTTCTGTTTGAGGTTGATTTGTTGTTGTTGTTGTTATTGACTCATCGCTTTTCAGATTAGTTTATGCTCCTGCAGAAAATCTGGGAAATGTAAAAATTCAGCTCTTTTTCTTCGATTTCAGAAGATTTGCTAATAGTGGGTCCTATCTATATTCATTTAAATATCCAAGGCTGAAGTGACATCTGCCACACAGCTGAAGAAGACATCCATCATTGTATGCCCTCCTCGATAACAATTTGGCATCTATCCATGGACAAAGGTGCCATTGTGGGAGCTGTGGGATCTGGCACCATATGCCAGGGGACCTGGGAGTAGTGCTGCTCATTCATGCATTGGGAAATAGGCATACCAACCTCAGTCTCAGCTTTGGATCTTAAAGTGGCTCATGAAATGGCTCCGGCAACCTCTTGGTCATGGTCTGGGAACCTCAGGAGAACACTGTCTTAGACAATCACCTGTGGACAAAGAACTTTTGTAGAAGGCCAGGTTTCTGGCAGAGAAGCTGGAGCACACTGTTGAAACAAAAAGAAATATGAGTTTGGATGCAGTGGAGAGGGTAAGAGAAATAATTCAACTTTACCTGCATCACGCTTCCCCCAACATGGTGCAGCTCAGTGCCAGGCAAGACCTTCTTGGCTCATAATTTTTCCCATGGGAGAAAGTGAGAGCCTGTGAGTAAGAGCCTGGGGCTCCCCCAGCTGTGTGGGATCATGAAAAAGAGCCAAATAAGAATTATGGAGCTGAAGAATATAATAAATGAAATGAAAACAAAAATGCAATAGAGAGCATCAATAACATAATTAATGAAGCCAAAGAAAGAATCTGTGAATTAGAGGACAGGAACTTTGAAATTATCCAGAGCAGAAAGAAGGAAAAAAATGAAAAAGAGTGAAGGAATGATTTCATAGTCTGTGGAATACTATCAAAAGCATCAATTTATGGATTATTGGAATTCCAGGAGAAGAGAGGGAGAGAGGGACAGAAAGCTGATTTGGATATTCAAGTTCATGAACCTCATGTGTCACCAAACAAACTCAACTTAAAAAGATTCTCTTCAAGAGACATTAAAATAAAACTGTCAAAACATAAAGACAAAGGAAAAATGTTAAATGTATCAAGAGAAAAAAGCTTATAACTTACCAGGGATCCCCCATAAGGCCATTGGTAGATTTCTCAGCAGAAATCTTATAGGCCAGGAGAGAGCAAGCTGATACATTCAAAGTGCTGGAAGAGACTGCTAACCAAAAAATATTCTTTCCACCAAAGCTGTCCTTTGGAAAGGGAGAGACAAAGACTTTCCCAGACAAACAAAACTGGGGGGTCTATATCACCACTGGACCCACATTATAAGAAACACTGAAAGGAATTCTTCAGGCTGAAATGAGTGAATACTAATTAGTAACATGAAAACATATGAAAATATACAACATTCTGATACAGTAAGTATAGACAAATTCAGAATATGCTAATACTATAATATGGTGGTGTGCTAATTACTTACCACTAGTATAAAGATTAAAGAACAAAAGATTAAAAATATACCTATAAGAAGATGGCAGAGTAGGAGGATCCTAGACTCATCTCATCCCACAGCTACTAGATAAGACAGATATACATCAGTGTAAATAACCCAGAAACCAACCCAAAGACAGGCAGAATAAACTCTCCATAGCTAAATGTTAGAGAAGAAGACATATCAAAGAGAGTAAGAAGGGTAGAGATGCTTCTGGAAGCAAAACCAACCAGTCGAACTGTGTGCAGGAAGGAGGGATGTGGAGTCGCCTGGGTGGCTCAGCAATTTAGCACCTGCCTCCGGCCCAGGGCTTGATCCTGGAGTCGCAGGATTGAGTCCCACATCAGGCTCCCTGCATGGAGCCTGCTTCTCCCTCTGCCTATGTCTCCGTCTCTCTCATGAATAAATAAATTAAATCTTAAAAAAAGGAGGGAGGGATGTGGTGGGCTTGGAGAGGAGAGGAGAGAGGAGCAGACCCTCACCCCACATACCCTAGGCACAGGGGACTCACACTGGGAAGAAAAATTCCCATAACATTTGCTTTGAAAACCAGAAAGACCTAACTTTGTAAGTTCTTACAATCAGTGGGGCTTCACACCTAGAACTTTAAAAATCAGCAGCATGGCTCTGGAAGAGTCAGAGGGTGAGAAGAAACTGAGTCCCACCCTTAAAAAGGCAGCACAATAAATAGTCCTGCTGAGATACAGCATAGAAGCAGCAATTTGAAAAATGCCTGGAGTATACCAGAAGATTTATTGACTAATCTCAGGGCATGTGCTGGAGGGGCATGGACCTTTGGAAGACTTCTCCAAGAACAAAAAGCTGGTGGGTGCTATTTCCCTCTTCTTCCCAACCCCTCCCCCGCCGTAAATAGATAACTATGGGAACCAGCATAGCACAGACACTCTCCATGTAGCTTGCTAATGGTGCACTCCTCCCTGCTGTGCTTCTATGGATCTTCCCCCTCCAACCTGGCTGCTCTCAGCAGAAGTTTTCCCAGGTGGTTGTTGGTCCCTTCCCACAGCAGACCAATGCACCCCACCTCCACATTCTCCTGTGGACTTGCCCCTTCCAATATGCTCTTGGCCAGAGCCCATCCAAAGGGGTGCCACAAGCATGGACTGTGCAAGCATCCCTGACAGGGGTCAGCAAGCAGGGGCAGGTACCACTCCAAGGGACTCTTTCCCTGGGGAGAGGAGTAGATGGACACATACACCAGTCTGACTGCAGGCCCCACCCACCAATGAAAGCTTCTCTGGGGACAACACAGGGTAAGTGCCCTGCAGTTCAGTGATGCTGCATCTCTGGAAAACACCCGGTGGACACATCTCAAGTCTAGGGAGGCCCCAGACTGGCTCACTAATACTACAGGCACGAACCCTACCCGTAACAGGCAAAGAGAGCCATGGCTTGTGACTGGACTGAAGGAAAAAGTGGCTTATCACAACAGTAGGGTGTGTGCAAAACACACAGGAGACGCCCCTCAAGCACCAGGTTCTGGTGAACAGAGGACATTGCCCTGCAGGGACACTACAGGACCTCTTCTTCAAAAGGCAACTACTTTCAAGAGCAGGAGACATAGCTGACTTTCCTAACACACAGAAACAGACACAGAGAGAGAGATAGACAAAATGAGGAGACAGAGGAGGAGTATGTTTCAAATGATTGAACAAAACAAAATCACAGCAAGAGAACTAAATGAAATGGAAATAAGTAACATGCCTGATAGAGATTTAAAGTAATGGTCATAAAGATACTCATGGACTTAAGAAGAATGGAGGATCTCAGTGAGACATGCAACTAATAGATAATAAACATAAAAGGAACCAACTAGAGATGAAGAACTCAATGACTGATTTAAAAATATAAGAGGTGAGGGGCGGCCTCGGGTGGCTCAGCGGTTTAGTACTGTCTCTGGCCCAGGGTGTGACCCTGGAGACCCGTGGGATTGAGTCCCACGTCGGGCTCCTTGCATGGAGCCTGCTTCTCGCTCTGCCTGTGTCTCTGCCTCTCTGTCTCTCATGAATAAGTAAATAAAATCTTTAAAAAAATATATGAGAGGTGGAATGAAGACTTGATTCAAGGAAGCAGAAGAACAGATAAGTGACCTGGAGGACAGAGAAATGGAAAGCAATCAAGCTGAACAGCAGAGTGAAAAAATAATAATACAAAATGAAAATAGACTTAGGAAACTCAGCAACACCATCAAGTGTAATAACATTTACATTACAGGGATCCCAGGAGAAGAGAGAGCAAAGGGGGCAGAAAATTTATCTGAAGAAATAATATCTGAAGAAATAAGCTTTCCCCCTTAATTTGGGGAAGGAAACAGAAATCCAGATCTAGGAGGCACAGAGACCCTCCAACAAAATCAACCCAAGGAGGCGTACACCAAGACATAGTAATTAAAATCGCAAAAAGTAATCATAAAGAAAGAATTGTAAAAGCAGCAAGAGAAAAGAAAACAGGTACATACAAGGGAAACCCCATAAGGCTATCAGTGGATTTCTTAGCAGTAACTTTGCAGGTCAGAAGGGAATGGCATGATATATTCCAAGTGCTGAAAGAAAAAAACCTGCAACCAAGAACACTCTATCCAGCAAAAGAGAGATAAAGTGCTTACCAAACAAAAGTTAAAGGAATTCATGACCACTAAACCAGTCCTACAAGAAATGTTAAAGGGGACTTTCTGAGTAGAAAGAAAGGACCATAAATACAAGTATGAAAAGTAGGAAGCACAAAGGCAGTAAATTAATTATAAAAAATCAGCCAACATATTCACAAATTAAAAGGATGTGAAGCATGACACCATATACCTAAAATGGCGGGGGGATAAAATTTAGTGCTTTTAGAATAGGTTCAACCTTAAGCAACCATCAACTTAATATAGATTGCTATATGCATATGCTACTATGCTTTGCAATATAGATGCATGTATAAATCTAATGGTAACCATAAATCAAAATTTGGTAATAGATATGCAAAAAATAAAGAGAAGGAATTCAAGTATATCACTAAAGAAAGTCAGCAAACCATGAGAGAAGACAGCAAGACAGGACAAAATACAGAGAACTACAAAAACAACCATAAAATATGTAAAAAAAAAGGCAATATGTACATACTTATCAATAATTATTTTGAATGTAAATGGACCAAATGCTCCAATCAAAAGACATAGGGTGATAGAATGGATTAAAAAAAAAAAAAGACCCATCTATACACTGCCTACAAGAAACTCACTTCAAACTTAAAGACATCTACCAATTGAAAGTAAAGGGATGGAAAAGCATTTATCATGCAAATGGAAGTGAAAAGAAAGCCAGGGTAATAATACTTACATTGGATAAAACAGACTTTAAAACAAAGACTAGAACAAGAGACAAAGAAGTACACTATATAATTATAGAGGGAAAAATCAAACAAGAAGATATACCAATTGTAAATATATACTCATCCAACATGGGAGCACCCAAATACATAAAGCAGCATCTAATGAACATAAAGTAATCAAGGGGCACCTGGGTGGCTCAGTTGGCTAAGTGTCTGACTCTTGGTTTCGGCTCAGCTCATGGTCCCAGAGTTTTGGGATTGAGCCCCACATTGTGCTCTGTGCTCAGCATGGAGTCTGCTTGTCCCTTTCCCTCTCCCCTCCCTCTCCCTCACTGACATACACACACACACACACACACACACACACATTCCCTCTCTCTCTCTCAAATAAATAAATAAAATCTTTTTTTAAAAAAGAAAGTAATCAATAGTAATATAATAGTAGTAGGGGATTTTAACACCCACTTACATCGATGGACAGATATCCACACAGAAAATCAACAAGGAAACAGTGTCTTTGAATGACACATTTGGCCAAATGGATCTAACAGACATATTCAGACCATTCCATTCTAACAGAGCAGACTACACATTATTTTCAAGTGCACATGGAACATCCTCCAGAATAGATCACATATTAGGTCACAAAAAATAGGCCTTAATAAATTAAAAAAAGATTGAAGTCATACCATGCATCTTTTCCAACCATAACACTGTGAAACTAGAAATTAACCACCAGAAAAATCTGGGAAGAAAACAAATATATGGAGGTTAAATAAAATGCTACTAAACAATGAATGAGTCAATCAAAAAAATCAAAGAGGAAATTAAAAAAAAAACATGGAGGCAAATGAAAACGAAAACACAACAATCCAAAATCTTTGGGATACAGCAAATCTGTTCTAAGAAGGAAGTTTAAGGCAATACAGGCCTATTTCAAGAAGCAAGAAAAAGCTCAAATAAACATCCTAACTTTATACCTAAAGTAGCTAGAAAAAGAACAAACAAAACCCGGATCCAGTAGAAAGAAGGAAATAATAAAGATTTTAGCAGAAATAAATGAAATAGAAACTGAAAAACTGAGCAGATCAGTGAAACCAGGAGCTAGTTCTTTGAAAAGATCAACAAAATTGATAAACCTTTAGCCAGACTCATCAGAGAGATAGAGAGAGGACTCAAACAGAATCAGAAACTAAAGACGAGAAATAAAAACCAACACTACAGAAATACAAAGGATTATAAGAGGATATTATGCAAAATTATATGCAAACAAACTTGGCAAACTAGAAGAAATGGATAAATTCTTAGGAACATTTAACCTCCCAAAACCGAATCAGGAAGAAATAGAAAATTTGAACAGACCAATTACCAGCAATGAAATTGAATCAGAACCAAGAAACTCCCAACCAACAAAAGTCCAGGGCCAGATGGGCTTCACAGGTGAATTCTATCAAACATTTAAAGAAGAGTTAATATCCATTCTTCTCAAACTATTCCAAAAAAGAGGAGAGGAAAACTTCCAAATCCATTCTATGAGGGCAGCATTATCTCAGTACCAAAACCAGCTAAAGACACTACCAAAAAGACACAGAAAGAGAGAGAGAGAGAGAGAGAGGGAGAGAGAACTATAGGGCTGTATCTCTGATGAACGTAGATGCAAAAAGCCTTCCACAAAATATTGGCAATCTGAATCCAATGATACATTAAAAAAAATCTTTCACCACAATCAAGCGAGATTTATTCCTGGGATACAAGGGTGGTCCAATATTTGTAAATCAATCAATGTGATACATTACATCAACAAGAGAAAGGATAAAAACCTTATGAGCATTTCAATAGATGCAGGAAAAAACATTTAACAAAATACAACATCCATTCATGAGAAAAACCATCAACAAAGTAGGTTTAGAAGGAACATACCTGAATATAATAAAGGCCATCTATGAAAAACCTGCAGTTAACATTTTACTCAATGGTGAAAAGTGAGAGCTTTCCTCCTAAGATCAGGAACAAGACAAGGATGTCCACTCTCACCATTTTTATTCCATAGTATTGGAGTCCCAGCCACAATAATCAGATAATAAAAAGAAATAAAAGGCACTCAAATTGGTAAGGAAGAAGTAGAATTGTCACTATTTTCAGATGACATGATATTATATGTAGAAAACCCTAAAGACGCCACCAAAAGTTACTGGAACTGATAAATGGATTTGGTAAGATCACAGGATACAAAACCAATATACAGAAGTCCATTGTATTTCTATACACTAATAATAAAGCAGCACAAAGAGAAATTAAGAAAACAATTCCATTTACAGTCACACCAAAAATAATAAAATACCCAGGATTAAACTTAATAAGGAGGTGAAAGACCTGTATTCTGAAAACTATAAGATATTGATAAAAGGACAGGTGGACATCCTAGCATTGCAAAATACAGTATCTAAAAATAAGATATCACGTGACTTTAGCAATAGGCTGGACACAACAGAAAACAGGATTGATGGACTCAAAGACAGGCCCACAGAAAATATTCCAACTGAAGAACAAAGAGAAAAAGAATGAAAAACAAGTTTTTAAACAACCAGAAATAAGCATAAGAGTGATTGGGACATGATAAAAAAAAATCTAACACATATGTAAATGAACTGCTGAAATGAGAGGAGAGAGATAATGTAACAGAAACAGTAGTTGAAGACATAAAGAATGAGAAGTTTCCAAATCTGCAGAGAGATACAAACCCATATGTCCAAGAAGCAGGATAAATAATAATAAAGCCATATCCAGGCACATAATAGTCAAACCATTGAAAACCGAAAGTGTAAATTTTAGAAAATTCTAAAAGCTGTCCAAAGGAGAGAAAGATTTATTACTTACAGAACAACAGTAAGAGTTATACAGGACTTCTTAATCGAAACATGGATGGACCTAGAAGGTGTTATGCTAAGTGAAATAGGTCAGACACAGAAAGACAAATATGGCATGATTTCATTTATATGTGGAATCCAAAAAACAAAACAAATGAACAAACAAAAAAAAAAAAACAGAAACAGACTCATAAACACAGGGAACAAACTGGTGGTTGCCAGAGGGAAGGAAGGCAGGGGGATGGGCAAAATACTGAAGGGGATTAAGAGATACAAATTTCCAGTTATAAAATAAATAAGTCATGGGAATGAAAAGCACAGCATAGGGAATATAGTCAACAATATTGTAATAACTTTGTATGGTGACAGATGGTAACTACACTTAACCATGATGATCATTTCGTAATGCATATAAATGTCTAATCTCTCTCTTATGTACCTGAAACTAATATAATATTGTAAGTCAACTATACTTCAATTAAAAAAAAGAAAAAAGGAAAAACTATGGAAGCCAGAAGATAATGGAATTGCATTTTTGAAGTATTGAAAGGAAAACACCAAACTGTCAAACTACAACTTTATTCAGAGAGATAACATCCTTCCAAAAATGAAGGCAAAGTAACAATGTTTTCAGACAAACAAATCTGAGAGACTTTATCATCAATAGACTCACACTACAGGAAACATTAAGGGTTATTCAGTATAAAGGAAAATGATCCCGGATAGAAGCACAGAAGTACAAGAAAAGATGAATAAGGGATGCCTGGGTGGCTCAGTGGTTGAGCGTCTAGTCTGCCTTTGGCCCAGGGCGTGATCCCGGGGCCATGGGATCGGGTCCGCATCCGGCTCCCCGCAGGGAGCTTCCTTCTCCCTCTGCCTATGTCTCTGCCTCTCTCTCTGTGTCTCTCATTAATAAATAAAATCTTTTTTTAAAAAAAAGAATGAATGAATAACACTCAAAAGAGGTAAATAAGTGGATAAATATAACATACTGTTGTCTTTTTAAGCAACAATAATAACAATGTTTTGTGGATTTGACAAAATATGCAGAAGTGAAATATGTAGCAGCAACAGAAAAACTAATGAAGGAGGGGGTAAACAGAGTCAAACTGTTGTAAAGTTCTTGTATTAAGAAGCTGGTAAAAGTATTGATTTAAGATAGATGTAATAAGTTAAAAATTTGTAATTTCTAAGATAATCACCAAAATACTGATGTTAATAGGTATAAGTACAAAGCTAAAAGAGGAGATAAAGTAGAATGATAAAGATATTTAAATAATGAAAAAGTGTGGTAATGATACAAGGCTAAACAAATAAATTTGTAGGCAGCCTAAAGAAGACAAAAAGAGATCTTAGCATATATGGAAATATAATAGTTTATATCATATACTTTTCCAAAACAATCTCCTGAAATGTCCGCCATTTACTCTTGGTTTTATCATATAGAAATCTGAAATATGCAGACTCAGATGCAGACAGACAGACACACACACTTTACATAGTTGAAGATGATTACTGGTCCCTCTTAATTCTAGTTGCTCTGGACCTCTTGTGATGTGATTTCTCCACCCTCTATCACCCCATGACTTCTCTTTTGGGCCCACTCCATTTCATCAGCATCTTTTTTTGGGTAAAGATTTTGTTTATTTATTCATGAGAGACACACAGAGAGAAGCAGAGGGAGAAACAGACTCCCTGTGGGGAGCCTGATGCAGGACTCAATCCCAGGACCCCAGGATCACGACCTAAGCTAAAGGCAGTTGCTCCACCACTGAGCCACCCAGGTGCCCCTAGAACAATAAGGTTTGTTTCTCCTTTTCTTTTGTTTCTTTTTTAACCACTGAGTCACCTAGGCATCCCTCGTCAGCATCTTTAGAGTGCTATCCAGAAGGGGGCACCAGGCTCCAGGAGCATTCCAATCCAGAATGGTACAGAATTCTGATATATACACATTTGTTAGGTATTTCAGGAAGAGTGTCCTTATTGCTGTATACCGAGCTTAGAGATAATGGAAACATCTACATCATTCTACATTCCACACTATTCATCCTCTATTCTCATCTTGTAAGTTGGCCTTTTGAGGTCATGTTTAGGAACTTTAGATATTCTTTATTATCTTTCTTCTCATTTAATCTGTGTTACAGTTCTAGCCTGAATTTGTCTTGGACCCGAAATCTGTCATCCTGATACATTTGCTAACCCCATCTACCATATTCTTCAAATTTGATAAGTGTTACTTTCATAAACTTATGAAATAGGATATGTTCAAAAGGTCGCATAGTGTAGATTCTCTGACAGTAAGAGTTCTACATTGGAAAGGGGCAGCTAAAATCCTTAAAGTCCATTATAGAGAGCAGTCTTTGTGTGTCAGTTTGCTTAGAGGTGATTCACTGAAATGGAGTAGTGAGCAAAACAAAGAAAAGTGGGGAAGAGAAAAGCAGCTAATGTTCTGATGTGTGGAAATGTCACTGTTGACCTCATCAAGTAATGTACCTCCTCTATTCTCCTAGCTTCTGAATACAACAAGCCATTTCAAAGGCAGTTTTACAGTCTGTTTCCTCTTCTTTCTCACTCTTTTTACTCCTGGAAAATCCCTGCTCATCTTTTAAGCATCAATTCAAACATCACTTTTTCTCTGTTGTATCTTTGACTCTTTACCTTTATCTTCTACTCCTATCACAGGGCTGAATAATAGCTTGCTCATATGTGTTCCTCTAACTTAATGTTCAGTTTGATATATTACAGTCAATGGCTTATGTGTCTGACTCACTAGTTTGTGCACTTCTTGAGAAAAGAACTCATGTCTGACTTGTTTTCCCAGTGGTTTGCACAGGGCTTGGCCCATAAGAAGTGTTCAAGAAATATTTATTAAATTTTTAAAAAGCACCTTATGTGCACCCCTCAAATTACAGTAAACCTACCTAAGAGGCCCAGAATGTAAACTTCAGTTTTTTCGGATATATATATATATATACATCTCAAACAAATGCTATACCAATTCTTGTGCCGTTGTGCTCTGAACAGGATCCCCAAAATCCTTTCTATCTTTTAAAAATTGCTTAATTGAAGGACTGGCCTCAAAGTATTTGGTCAAAGTATTAAGGACCCAGTACTCTGCTCAAATAGAGAAAAAGATTGAAATCCTTTAGCCATGGGATAAAGGGTCGCAAAGGAATGGTGACATGCAGGAGCCAAAGGAATACTTACATATGCTATATAATAGGAAAAGGTAGCTGATCTCAATGAGATGTATTCAATTCTAATTATAGAATCCTCACCATGCATATATGAGTATATATTTGTGTGGGTGGGGTAGGAGTGGAACATGGGAAAATGGTAGGAAAAGGGAAGAGGAGGTCTTAAAGAGAAGCCACAGATAGTAACTAAAGCCTGGTACATTCAAAGTGTGCTATAAATATTTAATGATTGATTGAATGAATGGAGGAATGAGAGTGTTTGAAGTGTTTGGCTGTGGCTTCAACAGAGAAATCTACTTTGGGTGGTGGAGAGTAAAAGAATTCTAGATTATTAACATTAGGAGAGAAATTAGAAAAAGAAGAGGAAGGATTTGAAATAAAATGTAAAAGGTGGCCAAAAAATAAGAAAGAAAGGGTAGAAGAGTATATTCAGTGATTAGAGGGAAAACTTTGGGTTTTAAACATGTATTTCCCAAAGGGGACTCATTGGCATGATCTGATGTATTGCAGGATCCATCTAGCTTTATCTAGTAAAAAATCTGAGTTTAATAAATAGCTGTGTATGAGGCATTGAGTTAAGATGAAAAGTTTCATTCATTCAATGGTAATTTTATAAGTTAGATATCTATTACTGTACTAATAAGGTCATGTGTTTCCAACCCACATAGTTGGCTGCTATTTATGCAGGATCAGCAATATTATTCATGATGCATTTGGGCACAGAATTTAAAAATTAAGGATATACTTAGAGTGTAAACACTGCATCCACAGAGTTACTCAGACAGTATCATCTTGGTTTGATTAAATCAGCCATCCAGTTCATCAGAAAATGGCTCTGGTAGGGCCAGGTGCTCTGTGAAGTAAACATGAAATATCCCTAAAAGTGTGCTACTCCACACTCTGTCCAAAGTCATATAATTCTGAAAACCTTTCTGCCAACTAATTATTTAAATGTATACTATTTTGAAGAGAAAACATTATGCGGTATTCTGAATGAAACTTTTTTTTCATTTTAGAGAGAGAGAGAGAGAGAGAGAGAGACAGTGTGCATGACCTGGTGGGAGGGGCAGAGGGAGAAAGAAAGAGAGAATCTTAAACAGACTCCAAGCCCGGCATGGAGCCCAATGCAAGGCTCAATCCCACGACCCTGAGATCATGACCTGAGCCAAAATCAAGAGTCTATCCCTTAGGCAACTGAGCCACCCAGGTGCCCCCTGAATGAAATTTTATATGAATATAAAATGGTATATGAATTTCAACTGGTATATGAATTTCAACTGAGAATAAATGTAAATATAATAAGATATTAATGGAGTGGATCTTGATAATAACACAAACTAAATATATATAAATTATTATCATATAATACAAATTAAATATATACAAATTAAACTTAGGTGGAAAAGTCAAATGAAAAAATAAAGCTAGGACCAAAAATAAAGCTAGGATTAGCTTAAGAAAATAAATAAGTTTTATGAGAAACTGATTTTGTATATGAAACCCAGATTAGATGAGAAAGTGCTTTGTAATATTTAGAATCAAGGCAACAAAAGTAAACCAAGATGTGATTCCCAGGTAATCAGGTTTCTTACTCATTCTCCCTGAACTAGACATACTACCATGGTTTCTCACGACATGCTTCTCTTATTTCAAGTGTTCTTGAATGATCAACACTTACTTCTAAAAGCTTGGTGATTTGCCTGCTTCCTCTTTTTATGCCTTCCACACTCATCTGTAGGGTCCCTGAAAACCTTCATGCCTGCTATCCCACTCCCAACTCCATTTCCCATCTGCTAGAACAAAATTTTCATCTAGAGTAAATTTAAAAGGCTCAGTATGTGAGCTCTGCCTTCTTTGTGTGCCTGGCTTTAATACCTGGCCTCCTGCCTAACTGACATCTCTTTTTGTTCAAGTTCCAGAGCTGAGCTCTGGTTCCTGCACTGAAGTCTTATTTGATTCCCCTCATTCTTGGGAACTCAAGCCCTTCCTTTTGAATACTCAGTGTTTCTTTCCTGCCTTGTTCTCCCATTTACTGACTGAATCCCACAATGCTTCCTGTACTCACTTGGTCAAGCTTCTTCCTATGGCCTCCGGCTGGCTATTTACAGGCACTGTAAACTCCAGTAAGTAGTCATATGAGAAAGAGGCCATTCTTGGAGGCAATTATTTTAGATGTTATTCTCAACTGAAGTTATGCATTAGAATCACCTGGGGAGCTTTTGGAAATACAAGTAACTGACCACAACCCATATTTAAGTTTAAATTATTTACAGATGATTGTGACACTACCCATAGATAGAATACAAGGCATGTATTCTTCATGAAGGAATTGATTCTTTGACCTTTGTTTCTTTGTCTTTCTTCCTCTCTTTCCATTCTTTCTTCCTTCCCTCTTTCTGTAAACTTCTGCATGTAAAGTGCCTGGCACATGGTAGGCACTCAGAAACTGATTACTTACTGATTGATCAACAGGAAGATGGCAGTTGAGTGGAAAGACCAAGAATTCTGAATGTACTAAGCGTGGCATATCTTGATAGAAATGTGACTCCATTTTCTATAGCAGTAGTTCTCAAATTATTTGGTTGTATTCTCAAATCATTTGCACTGATAAAAGCAGGACTCCAAAGAGCCTTTGTATGTGTGTGTTATATCTGTTGATGTTTGCCATATTAGAGATTAAAACAAAAATCGGAAACATAAGAATACACTTAAATTCATTCCATTAGTCATCAGAGTGGTGGCATCATCACTCATCATGTAGCCTCCAGAAAATGCCATTGTACAATCAAGAGGGAATAAGAGAGGAAAAGGCAAATAACATCTTAGGTTTGTTATAAAAATGGTTTTGACCTCATGGAACTTCTGAAAGGGCTTCAGGGACCCCTAAAGTCCCGTAGATTACCCTTTGAGAACTGCTGCTCTATAAGGATAAAAACTGATGAGAGAAGAGGAGTGGATCTGAGTCCCAAAAGCAGGCAGCTGGGATAAGGTCAAAGCCCAATCACAGAAATCAGATCTGGGAACAAGCCCAAAGATTGCCTATGGGTGAGATAAGATTGTATGAGTATGTAGGCAGAAATTTAAAGTGATTCTGTTTGATAGCAAATATGTCTAAGTAACATCTGAGCATTTGTCTTTGTCTTACATATCTTTTGCATGTAAGTAGCCATTCATTTTTAAAAACCAAGACAACAGGCCCAGAATGGGGTCATTTATGCTCAACCTCACGTCACCAAACTGAGACTTAATTTAATTACAGTTTTGGGTCTCCTGGAAAGGACTTGATTAAGCCAGCCAATCAAGAATCACCTGACCAGAACTAGTTAGGTAATCTGCTTGATAGATCCCCTGCCACCCCTAAAGGAAAGTGACCTTGTAACAAAAAACCTGCTTTTTTGTCTAGTATAACTTCCTTGTTCCCATTCCCCTCTGCCTGTCAAAATCATTGAGTATAGCTCCTTGGAGCTCCTTTTTGTCTGCTAGATTGGATGGGGCCCAATTCATAAATCATTGAATAAGGCCAATAAGATCTTTAAAATTTACCCAGTCGAATTTTTATTTTTAGCAATGTTGATTTAATATGTGATGTTTTAAATTTAAAAAATATATGTAGAAAGCATACAGAGTTGGCTATGCTTTTAAAATTCTTCTTTCCTCTGTGATTCATGCCTAAAAATAGCTTAGTCAGACATAGATGGAATCCCTGGATCTGTGCCTATCTCTCCTTCATCTAGACTAGTGGTTCTCAGACTTGAGTGGGCATGAGAATTACCTGGAACACTTGTTTAAATGCAGATGTAACAATCTGGAAGGTCCGCGTTTGACATCCTTTAATAGTTGCTCCTGGTGTTCCTGAGCAGGTGGAAGAAAGACCTTTTGAGAAATGGTGCCTTGTACAAACACAGCCCTTACCTGGTGACATTACCCAGGTGCCCAGGGGGAGGTGTAATTTGTCTCATGGATTTTTGTCTTGCACACCACTACCTAATTTAGTAAGAGAATAAATCACATCCCTCAATCATGGAGTTTGAATTTTGGTTTGGAAATACTTGGTTTGGGGACGCCTGGGTGGCTCAGGGGTTGAATATCTGCCTTTGGCTCAGGTCGTGATCCTGGGGTCCTGGGATCAAGTCCTGCATCAGGCCCCCTGCAGGAAGCCTGCTTTTCCCTCTGCCTGTGTCTCTGCCTCTCTCCCTGTGTCTCTCATGAATAAATAAATAAAATCTTTTTTTTTTAAGAAAAGAAAATACTTGGTTTCTTCAAGAGTAAAATGAAATACTTTCTTTGAGACACCCTCTTTGTTAGGTACCTCCAGTCACTATTGAGCCAACCTGAAGGAGCTAAAGCATTGGGACATTTGGCTTTCCTTGTTGAGGTGGGAAGAGCCAATGTCTGACAGCATATGCTGTTTATTCTCTAAGAGGAAGGAGTGGGGAGGGGGCCTATTTATAGGTACAAGTAGCTGAATTCTAAGGAAGGCTGGCTTTTGTGTTAGAAGAGTTGAGACCACTTTAGGTAATTTCTTTGAGTCAAGTTTACTCTATCGTGAAAGAGGGTAGTAAACCCTACTGGTTCCCTTTTATCCATGGCTCTAGAACAAATGTTCCTAATCTAAGAAGCCTACCAAACAAACAGGGGAGGTGACCGTGCCATTCTGGTGGGTGAGGAGTTTCCCGGCAGCTTGTTCTTTGCTGATGAGGAGGATGGTTTTCTTTCCAGTCACTGTGGGATGCAGCAGACTTCCTCTGTTGACACCCACAGACTAGTAACATTTTCATGAAAAAGAACATGCTTTTACATCTTATTCTCTTGACAGAAAATCAGCAGACAGGAGAACTTTTTTTTTTAATGGCTACATCTTTGAAGTAGGAGTTCAGCGGATCAAGGTGGCTGAGATTTCACTTGTGACACTGATCGTTGTAAATGACAGAGGGTTACTTTGTGAAGGCAATGAGAGTTCATGCAAAAGCAGCCTGGGGGCGGGGAGGCTGGAAGGGAGGCAGGTGGAAGAAACAGGGAGGTGTTGGGGAGAGGAGCTAAAAAGAGAAGAGTGCAGGGGAGAGAGGTCCAAGAACTGCTTGTTCTCACTCTGGTGTTCATAGCACCGCGAGACTATTGTCCAGCAAATTGTGAATTTCAAAAGCACAGGACATTTTTATCCACAATCTCCGTGACTAAGAGCAAATTACCTATTGAAAGGCAGGGAAAAACCCCCCGACAATGTTTGCTTCTTTAATGAAGATTACAGGTCATATCCCTCAGAGAGATTGTGGAGCACAGTTTGGGCCTTCTGTTTATTGCTCTGTCAAGGCTCAGCGGGTATGCTTTTCCCAAAGGCCCCCACACAAGCTGTGAACAGGCCACATGATCGGGTGATCAGAATCTCTATTCCTTCCTCAATTATAAATGATAATAGCAGAAGTTTTCTTTGGTGAACAATTCTTTCTAGTAGTGCCAAGAGCCAGTTTGTAGAGTAGCTTTAGAATAAGTCTCCCAGGATATTCTTGTGTAGTTATAGAACTGGCAGGGATAGCATGGGTAAAATGACTATGGGATCTTCCTTCACTTCCATCCCAACAGCCACATAAGGCACATCTGGCTTTGGAGCAAATCCGCAGATTCTGAGGTCTTGACCTTGGTCAATACCTTATTTTTAAGATCCTGCAATTAGGCACTTAGAGGAACTATGGGGCCTTGTATTCAGCTTAGCTAACTAGCTGCTAACCAGCTAGATGACCTTAGGTTGGTCACTTTATCTTCTCTAGGTCTTACTCTCTCTATTTTGACTTGGGGCTATTCCCTGCCGGATCTTATATAGTGCTTGGGAGAATCACATGACAGAATGAATGTGTCATGACATTGTGAAGTCTGTACTTCCTTTTTAAGCCCTTGTTAGCCAAAGGCATAGGTGCTAGGAGACATGGATGAGGTAGAAAGTAACTCCATTCACGTGTCTTTTCAGACTTCTGCAACCACTGGGTGTGGTTGTATGGCTCTGATCACTGTTAAAGCTGAGAGGGCTTAGAAGATCCTGAAAGAAATACTGCTGTCAACCATACTGTGTTTGAAAACTAGGGGCTTTGACACTGTGTCCTCTTCAGATTGGTGTGATTGGTTGTAGACAGGCCAAGCCTTTGTTGGGGACAGAGGAGTACAGTACGTGCACGTGTGAATACAGAGAGACAGAGACAGAAACAAAGAGAACAGAGACTGAATCCAGAGAAGTAGGATATAGGATATACAATCAGGGAAGAAGGCCATTTACTATTCATCTTAACTTCTTTCCTTTCTATATGTGACCCAGGATTTAGAACACTGAATTTTTGTTCCCTGTCAGTACTATAGAGCAGGGCCCAAACCTATTGCTGTCCCCTCCATTACACACACAGATTGTTCAAGTGTGTCCTGATGTCATGGAGAAGGCAATGTTTCTTTCGGTGATCTGTCCATATCTTTCCCTTAAAGGTGAGGTTGATAGGAAGTCTTTCTAGGCTTATGGAACAATGCATTCTCTGGGAGATAGGAATTGCTATCCTGAAAACCCAGGTATTCTTTAAATCAAGAAAAGAAAAGAGATTGATTGGTTGATTGATTGATTGATTTTACTTTTCTTGTGGTTACCATTCCTGTGGCACCATTCCTGTTTCAAAGATATCTTCATTAGGATGTTCTTAGAAACTCGCAGGAATATAAAAGAGTTGACAAAACCATGTACCTCTACATACAACTAGGTGATTTTCTTTTCTTTTTTTCTTTTTTATATTTTATGATCCTGGGTAGGATAACTTTTCTTTTTTTATTGAAGTATAGTTGACACACAATGGCTTTTTTAAGATTTTATTTATTTATTCATGAGAGACACACGAGAGAGGCAGAGACATAGGAAGAGGGAGGAGAAGCGGGCTCCATGCAGAAAGCCTGATGTGGGACTCCATCCTGGGACTCCGGGATCACACCCTGACCCAAAGGTAGACACTCAACCACCAAGCCACCTAGGCATCCCAGTTGATACACAATATTATATTAGTTTCAGGTGTATGACATAGTGATTTGACAACTATATACATAACTCCGTGCTCACCACAATAAGTGTGGTGACCATCTGTCACCATATGAAGGTTATTACAGTATTATTCCCTATGTTGTACTTTTCATCCCTGTGACTTATTTATTTTGTAACTGGAAATTTGTACCTCTTAATCCTCTTCACTATTTTGCTCACCCCCTCCCCACCTACCTTCCCTCTGGCAACCATCAGTTTGCTCTCTGGATTATGAGTCTATTTCTGTTTGCTTGTTTATTTTTTTTGTTTTGTTTTTTAGATTTCCTAGGTGATTTTCAAGTTACCATTTCATGATCATGCATTGAATTCTTCTCTGCTTACATCTGTTACTCTGAGTTCAAGTCACTGTGGCCCAATGGAGAAAGAACTGGATTGGGAGTTAGGGGAACCCATTTTGCCTTATTTAGGTCACTTAATTTCTCTAAAACTGAGTTTCCTGTCTTCCAAATGAGGGTCTTAGGCTGGGTATTTTTTAACGTTCCTTCCCAGTCTAATATTCCATGATTTCATGACTCTGAGGAGAAAAGTTTAGCTTAAAGGAGCCAGAACTGGGAAGGGATTGAGCTAGGGGGCAGTGTGCCACTAAAAGTCTGTGCCACTTAGAAATCAGGCTCACAGGACATGATTGTAATCCAGCAGCAGCATCCAATCCACACTAATTGGTCTTTAACACCATTAGGTCATGTTAACTTAGGTGGTAGGCAGTACAGTAGTTCTTTCTCCTTAAACTTCCATTATTGCTGCCCTTTTTAAAAAAATATGATCTGTACTATGTAAATAAATAAAAAATATTATTTTAAGTGAGGAATAAAGATGAAAAAGGGAATTTCTCGAGTGAAGGTCTCAGGAAAACAGGCAGGAATCAACTTGGTGCAAGCTGGATCTCACAGGTCAATATCAACAGGCCTCAAACTCTCTCAGCATCCCACAGAAAGGAATGCTTGCACCTGGCATGCTGAGACACATCGAGCTTATGGTTCAAGAAAGGTACTCATGGGTCCCTCCCATGTCACCTCTCTATAGGTCAAGTATGAGAGCAGCCATTCAGAGGTTGGGAGATCGTAGAGAGTATGAGCTTGGGCATCAGCTTTTCAGGGGGTTGCATGTCTTCACTGATACCACTGGGAGACTTAGTGGTTTACTGAGACCCCAAGCAGCTCCATCAGATGGAGGGAGGGGAAGCCACCAAGCCCATCTTCCTCATTGCCAGGCAACTCGAAGAGAGCTGTGTGTGTGCTGGGAGTGGTCAGGTGGTTAGTCTCCTTTCCACACATCTCCTGCAGGAAGCTTTCCTTGATAACAATAGTTCATGTTGCTTTCTCCTTTCCAAAATGTCTTTCATACCAATTGCCTATAATGTGTAACTCATAATTTATTGTATTGGTGTAGAACATTAACATATTTGATTTAATATATTAAGGAGGGGTCGAAGGTACAAACTTCCAGTTATAAAATAAGGAAGTCATGGAGATGTAATATACAGCATGATTATGTTAATAATATTGTATTGCATATATGAAAGTTGCTGAGAGAGTAAATCTGCAAAATTCTCATCACAAGAAAAAAATGTATAACCGTATATGATGATAGATGTTAACTAAGCTTATTGTACTGATTATTTTGCATTATATAAAAAATATCAAATCATTGTGTTGTACACCTGGAACTAATATAATGTTATTTGTCAATTATACCTCCATCAAAATTTTTGATTTAATATTTTCTTCTTTCACATGCAGTCTCATTCAATCGAGTCTTATCTTTCAAATATACCTAGAGCATCCTACCTGTAGAGATTGTGTGTGTGTTGTCAGGGGTGGGGAGTGTTTTCTTTGTCTCCATAGTTGCTACAGAATAGACTGCTTAAAAACACTTCAGTTAATTCTTATCGATTAATAGAATACTAAGCATTGTCTAACAAGTATTTCATGTAGTTATGGATGTCTGGTAGAACAGATGGAGAGACTGCCAAGGAAATATTCTAGATTTTGGTAATTTGGGACCTACCTTTCATAGGAAATAAAATAATTATCTCCTTGCTTTTGCTGTCTTCTGACCACTATTGTCAAAGGTGTATCTCCTGCTTCCTTTTCCAAGGATTAGCCAAAAAAAACCCAAAACTAGCTTCACTCTTGATTAAGCCTGGAACATGAAGTTTCATGTTGGAGTTGTGAATTTATTTTACTGACAGCTGATGCAGCACCTATCCAGGGACCTGCCTTTACCCACTCAAGACCCTGCCCTACATCCTCATCCAGAGTTCACCTTACCAGAACCCTGGCAATTGCTATCCTCTTTTGTTTATCTAGGAATGGATTGGTCCTTGGATCACCATTGACCTCTTTGTTCATGTGTTTCTTGTGTTTCTCACAGTGAGTTCCATGGAGCATAATTTTTTCAAAATTAAAAAAAATTCTGGTCAGATAAGCTTTGTTAATCTTTTACCTTTTCTAGGAGAGTCATCAAGTACAGTCTTATCTTAAGAGCACTAAGAAATTTCAGCATAAATTGACTTAGTTTTGCTTAATTCAGAGCTTCCCAAATATTTTTTTTTTTTGCATATGGAAACATCTTTAGAAAGACACTTTAAAAAATTAGAGCTCTAACCAAAGGTTACTTTCACCTAAACATCTGTGCTCTGAAGAAGAGTTTAGGAAAAAAATCAAGGAATAATTTTGGAAGATTCTTATTTGTCATAATTTTAATGGAACTCGAAGGGCAGAGGAGGCAAGAGTGAGAAAAGAACTGCCAACTGAATTTGAAGACAGTCTGAAAACAGAAGTGCTTTCAAATGCCAAGGCACAGTCATTTTTCTAAAGAAGAATATGAGGTTTTGTCAAGTTTTTTTAAATCAACATTTCATCAATCAGACAAGAAGAATTTGCAAAGTGAGCACAAGTTCAACATGGTTCTAGCTACCCTGTGTATCTCCATTTTTATCTCCACTCTTCTGTGCCCTGCTATCTCAAGAAACTGACTGTATAGACCATATGGTCTTTCTTGTGCTCTATTTCCAGCTGGGTTTGTCCACCGGGAAGCATCAGCAGCATATTGGAATGATGACTTCAGCTAACTGAAGCTAGCTCTCCTACTGTAGGCTTGTTGAGGCTGACCATATCCCCGTAGAGGTCACAGCCCTCTTCACCTAGTGCTCTCTGAGTCCAGGCTCTGGTAAGCACATCTTCTGCTCACCCTCTCAGGACTAGGGGTGGTAAAAGCACTTCACTGTAACCTGTTTCTCATAAGGCCATGTATGAGATCCCTACATCTTGATGAAACACTATCCCTACCCTCAAGGAGCTTACAACCTCATAAAGTTACCATTGGAGAAATATATATTAGCACACACAACATCCGTTGTATTAGAAGAGAGATGCTATAGAGCAGTGAGGTATTTTTTAAAAATGTTTTATTTATTTATTCATGAGAGACACAGGCAGAGGGAGAAGCAGGCTCCCTGTGGGAGCTCTCTCCCAGGACCCCGGGATCATGATCTGAGCCAAAGGCAGATGCTCAACCACAGAGCAATGTAGGTATCCCTAGAGCAGTGAGTTTTGTTTCTCCTTTTCTTTTTTAACAGCTTTATTGAGGGATTATTGGTATGCCAATAGAGTGCACATATTTAAAATGTATAATTTGATAGGCTCTGACATATGTATATACCCATGACACCATCAGCATCTAGCCACATCAAGATAACAAACATATCTATCACCCCCAACAATTTTTCCACATCACTTTGTAATCTCTCCTTCCTGTCAAACCCTTGGCTCACAAAAACCTATCCTCATGCTACCACTGATCTGTATTTTGTTAACATAGATTAGTTTTTCATTTTCTAGAATTTTATATAAGTAGAATCATAAATGAGTGTGTACTCATTCTTTATCTGGCTTTTTTCATTTGGCAGGATTATTTTAAAATTCATTCATGTTGTAGGGTGTATCAATATTTCATTTTTCTTTATTTCTGAGTAATATTCCATTGTATGGCTATATCACTGTTTACTTATCCATTTACCTGTTGAGAGACATTTGAGCTGTTTCCAGTTCTTGACTTTTATAAATAAAGCTGCTGTAAACGTTTATGTACTAGTCTTTGTGGGGATATATGCTTTCATTCTGCTTTGGTAAATACCTAAAGGTTAACAGCTGCATCACATGGTAGGTGTATGTTGAACTTTTTAAGAAACTGCCACACTCTTCCAAAGTGGTTTTGTGTTTCCACTACAGTGTATAGGAATTCCAGTTGCTCCACATCCTCACTGAACACATGCTGTGGTGAGTCTTTTTAATGTAATTCATTTCAATAGATGTATAGCGGTATCTCATTGTGGTTTTAATTTGTATTTCCCTAATCATTAATAATGTTGAGCATCTTTTTACGTGCTTATTTGCTATCTGTATATCTTCCTGAAGTGTGTGTTCAAATATTTTGCCTAATTTTTTATTGGGTCTTTTAAAAAAATTACTGAGTGTTGAGAGTTCTTTTTTAAAGTTTCTTTTGAAATTTATTTTATTTTATGTTTTAAATTTGAACTCCAGGGGCATCTGGGTGGCTCAGTGGTTGTCTGCCTTTGGCTCAGGTCGTGATCCCGGCAGGGTCTTGGGAATGAGTCCTGCATCTGGTTGCTTGTAGGGAGCCTGCTTCTCCCTCTGTCTATGTCTCTGCCTCTCTCTCTATGTCTCTCATGAATAAATAAATAAATTTTTTTAAAAAAATGAATTCCAGTGTAGATAACATACAGTGTTAAAGTGTACAGTATCGTGATTCAACAGTTCCATATATTTCCTAGTGCTCATGAAGATAAATGTACTTAACTCCCCTCACCGATTTCACCCATTCCCCCACCCACCTTTCCTCTGGTAGCCATTTGTTTGTTTGCTATAGTTGAGTCCATTTTTTTATTTGTCTCTTTTTTTTCCCCTTTGTTTATTTGGTTTGTTTCTTAAATTCCACATTTTAGTGAAATCATATCGCATATTTCTTTCTGGTTTATTTTGCTTAGCATAATACTCTCTAGATCCACCCATGTTGTTGGAAATGGCAAGATTTCATTCTTTTTTGTGGTGAAATAATATTCCATTGTCTCTATATACTGTATCTTGTTTATCCATTCATCTGTTGATGGACACCTGGGCCGCTTCTATAATTTGGCTATTGTAAATAATGCTGCAATAAACATAGGGGTGCATATATCTTTTTGAATTTAAATTAGTGTTTTCATATTCTTTGGGTAAATACCCAGTAGTGTGATTACTGGCTCATATGGTAGTTCTATTTTTAATTTTTTGAGGAACTCCCATACTGTCTTCCACAATGACTACTTCAACAAATGGTGTCGGGAAAACTGGACAGCTACAATGCAAAAGAATGAAACTGGGCCACTTTCTTACACCATGCACAAAAATAAACTCAAAATGGATCAAGGACCTAAATGTAAGATCTGAAACCATGAAAATCCTAGACGAGAGCACTGGCAGTAATTTCTCTGACATCAGCCATAACAATGCCTTTCTTGTTATGTCTCTTGAGGCAAGGGAAACAAAAGCAAAAATAGACTATTGGGATTGCATCAAAGTAAAAAGCTTCTGCACAGCGAAGGAAACAATCACCAAAACTAAAAGGCAACCTACAGAATGGGAGAAGATATTTGTAAATGACATATTTGATAAAAGGTTAGTATCCAAAATATATAAAGAGCATTGATAGTTCTTTGCACATTCTGTATACAAATTCTTGTGTGTGTGTGTATACATATATAGCATACATATGACACCACATATATGATTTTTTTTCTCAGTATACATCTTGTCTTTTCATCCTCTTCAACAATATCTTAATAAGAGTAGAAATTTTAACCTTTATAATGTTCCATATATCAATTTTTTTCTTTTATTGATCATTCATTTAGTGTCTCATATAAGATATCTTTGCCCAATTCAAGGCCATAAAGGCTGTTTCCTAAATTTGTTTTCTAAAAATTTTATATTTTTAATAAAAGTTTTACATTTAAGCCTATGACTTATTTTGAATTAATTTTAGTATATGATATGAGATATAGGTTGAAGGGGTTTTTTGCATATGAATATCCAATATAGATATCCAATTATTCCAACGTTATTTGTTGAAAAGATGATCATTTCTCCACTGAATTGCTTTAGCACTTAGAAAAAAATTGACCATATATGTGTTCATCTATTTTTAATCTCTCTATTCTGTTTCTATTTGCATGTCTTTACGCAAATGCCATTCTGTACTGATAACTCTAGCTTTATAATAAGTCTTGAAGTAAAATAGTGTAAATCTTCCATGCTTTTTGTTCTCTTTTAAACTTTTTTTGGCTATTTGAAATTCTTTGCATATACATATGAATTTTTAAATCAAATTGTCAATTTTTACACAAAGTCTCCAGAAATTTGCAATAAGATTGTATTAAATCTTTAGTCCAACTAGGGGACAATTGATTTCTTAACAATATTTAGCTTCCCAATCCATAAACACAGTAGATTGTTCCATTTATTTAGGTCTTCTTCAATTTCTCTTAGAGATAGTTTGTAGTTTTTTTATATGTAGGCCTTTCACATCTTTTGTTATATTTTCCCTAAGTATTTAATATTTTTGAGGCTATTGTAAAGTGATATTGTTTTTTATTTCAATTTTTGATTATTCCTAGTACTGCATATCAAAAATACTTTCATTTTTGTATGCTGACCTTTTATTCTACAACTTTGCTAAATTCACCTATTAGTTCTAATAGATTTATTTTTTAGATCCCATCAGACTTTCTACATATATGATCATGTTTCAGATAAAGATAGTTTTACCTCTTCCTTTCTAATCTGGATGCTTTTATTTCTTTACCTTGCCTTATTGCTGTGTCTAGAACTTCTTTACAAGTGGAATAGATGTAGTATAAATGGACATCCCTGTCTTATTCCTAATCATAAAAAGCATTCTATTTTTTACTATTTAGTATGATTTGGGCCATAGGGTTTTTGTAGATGCCCTTTGTCAGGTTGAAGAATTTTCCTTCTATTCCTAAATTGCTGATTTTTTTTTTTTTACTATTTTAAATTTAAGAATGTGTGTTAGATTTTGTCAAACATTTTTCTAGGACAATTCAGGTGATCACATATTTTTTTTCTTTTTAGTTTGGTTATATGATGAACAGAGTTCATTGCTTTTTTAAATGTTAGGCCAACTTTGCTTCACTTTGACAAGTCTCATTTGGTCATTATATATAGTACATTTTGTGGGATTTTATTTTTTAAAATTTTGTTTTGAATTTATTTTTGCACCTGTGTGCATGAAGAATATTGTTTTGTGGTTTTCTCTTTTTTTGTAATGTCTGGTTTTGTTATCAGGACAATTGTGGCCTCACAGGATGAACTGAGACATAGTTCACTGTTTTCAATTTTAGGAAAGTGTTTATGCGAAATTAGAATTATTTCTTCATTAAATATTTGGTAAAATCCACCAGTGAAGCTAACTGGGCCCAAACTTTCTTGTGTGAGAAGGTTTTAAACTACAAATTCAATTCCTTTAAGAGTTACAGGAAATCCACATTATCTATTTCTTCTTTAATGAACTTTCAAGCAATTCTTCAGTTGTATCTAGATTGTTGAATATCATGGAATAAAATTGTTTATAAGTTCCCTTATTATCCTTTTAATATTTATAGACTTTTCTATTGATGTCTACTATTTCATTCTAGTAATTGTAATATTGGTAATTGTGTCTTCTCTCTTTTTTTCCTGATCAGTATGACTAGAGTTTAGTCAATTTTATTGATCTATTCAAATAATTAACTTTTGGTTTCATTGACTTTTTTTCTATCATTTTCTGTTTTTTTTTCTCTGTTTCATTGATTTCCTCTCTGGTATCTATTATTTACTTTCTCCAGTTTAATTTTGGTTTAATTTGCTCTTTTTTTCTAGTGGTTTAAGGTGGAAGAGAGGTCATTAATTTCAGACCTTTCTTCTTTTCTAATGCTGGTATTTAGTGCTATAAACTTCTCCCCTAATTACTGCTGAATTGACATCTCACAAATTTTGATATGCTGTGCTTTTATTTTTATTCAGTACAAAATACTTTCTACTTTCTCTTTTAATTTCTTCTTTGACCCATGGGTTATCCAGATGTGTGTTATTCAGTTTCCAAAATTTTAGGGATTTTCCAGAGATCTTTTCATTATTGATTCTAAAGGAAATTCCACTGTGGTCAGAGGACATACTTTTTATGACTTAGATCCTTTAAAATTTATTGAAGCTTGTTTTATGGCCCAGAATATGGTCTATCTTGGTAAATATTCTGTGTGCACTTGAAAAGAATGTGTATTTTGCTATTGTTGGGTGGAGTGCTCTGTAAATGTCAATTAGGTCAAGATGGCTGAAAATGTTGTTTAAATCTATATCCTTGATGATTTTTCTAGCTACTTATTCTATCAGTGATTTGGAGAGGGGAAATTTAAATCTCTAACTATGATTGTGAATTTACCTTTTCCTTTTTTGCCATTTCATTAGTCTTACTTCATGTATTTTAAAGCTTGTTATTAGGTGCACAAATTTTTTAAGATGGTAAAGTTCTCTTGATGAATTGATTTCTTAATCATGATGAAATGGCCTTCTTTATCCCTGGTCATATACTCTGTTTGGAAGTCTACTTTGTCTAGTATTAATATAGCCACTCTAGCTTTCTTTTGGTTACTGTTAGCATAGTATCTTTTTCTCTCCTTTACCTTTAACTTACTCGCATCTTTATAGGAAGACTATAGTTAGATATTGTTTTTTTAATTCAGCCTGACAACCTCTGCCTTTCTATTGAGGAATTCATACCTTTATATGTCATTTAATTATTAATATGGTTAGATTTGAATCTACCATCTTGTTATTTGTTTTCTAATGTCCCATCCGAGCTTTTTTCTTCTTCCTTTTTCTTTACCTTCTTTTTGATTAATTTTTTAAATTATTCCATTTTATTTCCATTGTCAAATTATTACCTATTTTAATAGTTTAGGATTTATTTAACTTTAAGTTTTATAGTCTACTTTCAAATGATATTATATACTTCATACATATTAAAAAAACCTTACAATAATGTATTTTCATTTCTCCCCTCCTGGTCTTTGTGATATTGTCTCCATGCATTTCACTTATACATATATTATAAGCACTACACTCTTTTATTATTTTTGTTTAAATAATCAATTGTCGTTTAAGGAAATTTAAATAGTATCATGTATTTTCCATGTTATCATTTCCTGTGTTCTTTATTCCACTCTGTATTATTATTTTATTTTTGCTTCACGGACTTTAACATTTCTTGTAGAGTAGGTCTCCTGGTAATGAATTCCTTCAGCATTTGTAAAATGTCTTTATTCCAAAAAGTTTTTCTTTTTTTTTAAAAGATTTTATTTATTTATTCATGAGAGACTCAGAGAGAGACAGAGAGAAGCAGAGACACAGGAAGGGGGAGAAGCAGCCTCCATGCAGAGAGCCCAATATGGGACTCAATCCCAGGACTCCAAGATCATGCCCTGGGCGGAAGGCAGGCACTCAACCTCTAAGCCACCCAGGTGTCCCCAAAAAGTTTTTCAAAGATATTTTTAATAGTTATAGAATTGTAGGCTAATAGCTTCATTTTTTCTTTCAGTACTTTAAAAATATTGCCCCATTGTCCTTGTTTGCATTGTTTACAAGAAATCTGTTGATCTGTTGTCATCTTTACCTTTGTTCCTTTGTATGTAATGTGTCTTTTTTCTCTTGTAGCTTTTCAAAATTTCTCTTTATTACTACTTTTGAGAAAGTCTTTTACAATGTGCCTTGGTATTGCTTTCTTCACACTGGTGGTGTTGGAATTCATTGAAATTCTTGGATCTGAGTTCATAATTTTTATCAAATTTCTAAAATTGTTGGCTATTAGTTCTTCAAACATTTTCCCACACTCCTCTCTCCTTATAAGATTCTAATTGCACATATATTAAGTTACTTTATGTTGTTCCTCATATCATTGATTCTGAGTTCATTTTCCCCCCTTCTTTGACTGTTTCACTTTGGATTACTTTCTATTGCTATGTCAAGTGAGATCTAATTTGATATTATTCTTATTCAGTCTATTTTTCATTTCAGGCATTGTAGTTGTCATATGTAGAAGCTTGTATCCTCCATGTTTCCATTTAGCTTTTTTAAACATATGAAATATTGTTATAACTTTTGAAATGTCCTTGTCTCCTAATTCTAACATCTGTGCCAGTTCTGGATTGGTTTTAATTGATTGATTTCTCTCTTCATCATAGGTCTTATTTTCCAGCTTTGTAATACTTTCACAACTTCATTGAGATATAATTAACACACTATTCAATTCACCCATTTAAAGGGTACACCCCAACAATGTTTTTTAGACTAGCAATTTTTTAAAGATTTTATTTATTTATTCATGAGAGACAGAGAGAGATGCAGAGACAGAGGGAGAAGCAGGCTCCATGCAGGGAGCCAAAGTCAGATGCTCAACCGCTGAGCCACCCAGGGGTCTCAGATATTTTTTATTTCTATAAATATGACTGATACTTTTTTCTAAGATTCAGTAAAATTAATTGAAAATAGTTTGATTTTTTTAAGTCTTGCTTTGAAGACATTTTAGACAGGAGCAAAGTTGTATTCAGTTTTAGGCTAATTATTCCCCATCACTGACGCAAGACGCTTTTGTGTACTGTACCCAATGCCTTGTAAATCATGAGATTTTCCAGTCTGGCTGGTAGTAACAAGCAAAATTCCTAGCTCAGCATGAACACCAGGTATTATTCCTTGTAGTCCTTTTAGATGATTGTTTGCCAGCTGTGGGCAGTTTCTTTAAGTGCCTTCACTGATCGATACCTAGCTGAATACTTGAATGGGTCCTTGTAGGCAAATCTCCAGATTTTTCTCTGTGTGCAGCACTCTTTTTTCTGGTACTTAGTTTGGTTAACTATAGCTGCTTTGGTCTCCCTAAACTCTCAGCTCTGTCTCCTGAATTCAAGTAGTTTGCTAGGCTCTACTTAGGTTCCCTGACCCTGTGGCCTGAAATCTCTTAAGGCACTAAGTAGGGGCCATCATAAGACTCATCTAATTTGTTTCCCTTCTTTCAAGCCTTACTGTCTCACATAGCCTGATAACCATTGTCTTAAGAATTACTGATTCATATATTTTGTCCACTACATGGTTATTTGAAGTGAGAAATTAATCTAGCCCTTTTACTGAATGTTAACTGGAAGCAGAAGTGTAGAGAAGTGAGTTTTCTAAACAATTTTTTCCTGTAATTCCAAAGAATTTTTCATGTATCTTTTAAAAGAAACACATTGAGTTTGTGTCTATCCTAGAACCTCTACACCTTGATCCACTGTAGCATTGTGTTGAAAAATAAATTTAAAAAATCTAAAAGCATAATTCAACTGTCTATTAAATGGGTCTATCTACAATACACTTTTTGGATTACAAATGATCTCTTCTACTCTTAACAGAAACTGCCTTTCTCTTAACATTTTTTAATCCTGCCACAGCCGGGGTCTTTGGGCCAGCCTCAATGGGGTTTGCTTTTATTATTATAAGGGAAGCATATAAAACCTGGTGGAATGAAGAAAAGGTTTGGTATCAAGTGCCTTCTTAATGTTACCTTTTGGATTTCTTGCTTGGATTATGGTACCCATTACTCAGAACCTCTGTCCAGTCTGGACCTATCCTAAATTCTGACCATTCTTTCTAATACATTTACACCTAGTTTTACATTTACTAGGACTCTACCAAGAATAAAAATGTTCTTCATTTTTAGTTTCCAATCTTTTATCAGCTCCCCTGCATCTACCTCTTGACTCTTGTTTACATCCACTCACCTTAGAAACTAATGGAAAAGGATGAATTACAATGTTCAGTCTTGTAGCATGTTTGTGGCTCCTCAAAAAAGCCATAATTTGAACTTTGTTCAATCAATAATAGGAGTGGGAGGGGATGAGTAGTTATTGTAGCCTAACCAAGTGATAGCATCAGGACTACATGTTTTATGTAAACATTGGATGTCATTTATTTTTCTTCTGCTTGTTAAAATGGGGCTTTTCTACTTGTGAATGTATCCCTTGACTTAAAACTTCCACACTATTTCACCCCTTTGTATTCATGGATCTCTTACAGTGGAGTGAGGTCTTAAAATGCCTTCAAAATGGTATTTCCTATCCTTGTGCTTCACTGGTAACCCCTTACAAATTTCTGTTAATGGATCACAAACAATGGTTTTGCTGTTTTCCTTTAGGTCAAAATGCTTTCCATAGGGAATGGGGGCCTTACCTCAACTGTGATATATATTGGACTCTACTCATACACTAAATTTAGCCTATGTCATCTAGGTTCTTGAAAGGTAATTGTATTCAACAAACTGGATCACATAACAGACACTAATGAAGGGACTAATTACAGAGGTATGGACTTTAGTTAAGAAATCCAACAAAGGATGTTAAGGCATTCAGAGACTAGTATTCTTGGAAAACCACTAGGGGCAATGGCAATAAAAAATATGTTCCCAGAGCTATGGAATAAGGCAGAAAAGGAAGATTCCCAGCAGAAGCTGTAGTCTCATAGGGACACGACCATGCCAGAAATGTGGCACTCATGAATGGAGAAATCAGGGGAAGAAATACCCCAACCTCTCTTTCCTGGCACTTTTCAATCCCCCATGAATGCTTCCATAGAAATAGCCTAAGCAGGGATCCCTGGGTGGCGCAGCGGTTTGGCACCTGCCTTTGGCCCAGGGCGCGATCCTGGAGACCTGGGATCGAATCCCACGTCGGGCTCCCGGTGCATGGAGCCTGCTTCTCCCTCTGCCTGTGTCTCTGCCTCTCTCTCTCTCTGTGTGACTATCATAAATTTAAAAAAAAAATTTTTTTTTTTAAAGAAATAGCCTAAGCAGAAATCAGCTGGCAAGGAGGCTTGGGTAATACAGTCCACATGACCCCCTGGGACACAGAGCAGGGCAGAAAGGGGCATAGAATATATATGATGGGGGTGTAGATAAGGAAAAATCCTTTGCGCCTTTCTGGATCCTCACTTCTATGTTAGGTAATTATTTAACTATTGCAGGTTACAACTGTAGTAAGACTAATAATTGAGCTAAGCTGCCATTTTTCTGTTTTTCTTTATTATCCACAGCAATTTTATAAAACCTTAAACACAAACTAAAATATTTGGAATGATGTTTCTAAAATTATGTTGGATTTTTGAAAGTTTTAATGGCTTCTAGCATAAAACATTTTTCTAATGCAGTCTGTGAGATGCATATCTCTGTTTTAAAAGGGCCAATGTACTGGTATGGTATGAGCCTACACTCACTGACCACTCCAGTTTTAACTACTTTTAATGTTCAGAAACAAACAAGAGCCCTGAGTGCTCTTGTTGGCAGGCTGTGTTTTTTAAAACACTTCCTCAGAATACCACAGTTATTTGAAGGATGTGTCATACGTCTGCTCCTGGCTTAAGAAAACATGAGATGGAGGACATTCAGTTGCCTTTTTGAACTTACTTATTCAATTTTAGAAATAAGTGCTTGACAAAGGGTGCTTTGATTTCATAAGCTGAAAGCCTGTGCGCAAGTCCCAAACTTTTGAGCTGTAAGTCTCCTCTATGACTCTGGCATGAGTAGTTGTTTGGGTGGACATGGATTTCTCCACCAGGGCTGGCAGAGTCAGCCTTATGTATACTTCAATCCACTTGGTTCTTAGCCCCACTTGCGAGGACGTCTGAGCAAGTTAGTTGAACTACTGCAGTTCAAATGCACTCAATATGGATGAGAATCAAAGATAAACAAGATGTGGAAGCAACATGGGAAAAAATGGGTGCATAAGCAGACTCTTCCAATATCAGGTAGTGTGTGTGGTTATAGAAGTAGGTGTGGGGTATTCAGTTCACCTGAGTCATAGAAAAGCTTTCTGGTGACTAATAGATTTTTTAATGTTTCTGGATTTCACATCCAGTGGGGAGATGAAAATAGGAAGAGTGGTCCAGGCAAGGAGAACATCATGACTAAAGGTACAGAGGCATGAATCAGCATGGTGAGTACTGGGAACTGTACCAAGCATAAATAGCAAAAAAGGGAGTAGTAAGGAATTGGGCTGAGGGAAGCCAGCAGGAAAGCTGATGTCAGGTGGGGTAAACTTGCTCAAAAGTTTGGACAGTATCTGAAGTTGTCCAATATAGCTTTAAGCAAATATAGGAAAAGGAATTAGTCTGACGGGGGACAACACTGTATGGCAGTAGTGTAGAGGGAGTGAGTAGAAGGTCAATTATGTGATGGTCCTCCAGCCTCCCAAGAGGAACAGGGATAAGACATCAGGAACAACTGACCCATGTGATTCATGTAATTTTCAGATCATATATTAAGGAACCCCTGGCCAAAACTCTGATTGTCAGTGCAGAAATTCAAAGCCATAGGTAAAACAAAAGTTAATTCTATTTGGCTTTGCAATCTTGAAATGAGAAAAAATATTCCAGTTGACATATATCCCTATAACTCAAGGAAACTACACCACTTTCTCCCCAAATGTTTACCAGTACCCTTCTCCTCAGAGAGTCATCTACACAGAAAATACTCAGTTGTCTAAGAGTAAATATAATTTTCTTCAACTCGGGGAGATTTGGGCATGTAATCATCACCAGTACTTTATTCATAACTATTCAAGTCGTTTATAGGATTCAGCTTGGTAATGGTTACCTTTTTACAGTTGCTTCTCCATTCTTCCTCCAGATGAGAGGGTTCATTACCAGTCTTAGGTAACAAGGGCTTTCTTGCTGGACTTAAGCAATAACCCCTCAGTTTCAAGGTAAAATCTTCCCATCAGAAATAATTTTAAATCCCACACCAAGATTTTATCCTCCTCTCCATTCCAGCAACATTCAATTTTCATTTTGATTTTTAAAAAGGGATATTCAATATACCATGGGGGGCCAATTGGAAAAACCTATGGAAAAAAGCCACATCTTAACCCCTACTTAATGCAACGACCAAAAATTAATTTCAGGTAAGTTGTAGACCACAGTGTGAAAGATAGAACAATAAATCTTCTAGAAGATAGCATAGAAGAGCTTCATTACCTTGGAAAATATTTTGAATTCAGACACAAAAAGCACCAACCATAAAAAAGAAAACAGATAAATTAGACCACATTGATAAATAAATTAGACTATTTAAATACTTTATTTTCATCAAAAGACACCAATAAGAGAGAATGGGCAAGCCACAGAAACATAGATACAGAATATTATAAGGAAAGGACAGATACACCAATGGAAAAATGAGCAAACTTGAATTCTGAATTCACCCCTTAGAGTATGCAATTCAGTTATATATAGTATATTTATAGACATGCTCAACCATTGCCACTATCTAAATTTGAGAATCTTTTCACCATCTGAAAAAGAGACTCTGTATCACTCACCATTGTGCCATCTCCCAGTCCCAGCACCTACTAATCTACTTTCCATCTCTATGAATTTGCCTATTCTGGACACATCATATAAATGGAATCATACAATATGTGATCTTTCGTGACTGGCTTTCTTCACTTAGCCTAACATTTTCGATGTTCATCCATGTTATACCATGTTATCAATATCCCATTCCTTTCTGTGGTTGAGTAACATTCCATGAACTGGATATAGTCTATTTTATTTACCCATCAGTTGATGGACATTTGAGTTATTTTCACCTTTTGGTTACAATGGATAATGCTGCTATAAATGTTAGTATACAAAGTTTTGTGTGGAAATATATTTTCATTTCCTTAGGGTATAAACCTGGGAGTGGAATTGCTGAGTTGTACGGTAATTCTATGTTTAATATTTTGAAGAACTGTACAACTGTTTCCAAAGCTCCTGCACCATTTTACAGTTCCACAATGACTGAGGGTTCTAGTTTCTCCACATCCTTGTCAATACTTGTATGGCCTGTCTAAAAAAAATTAGAAATTGTAATCATCATACTGGGTATGAAGTGCTATCCCATTGTAGTTTTGATTTTCATTTTCCTAGTGACTAAAAATATCACGGATCTTTTCGTGTGTTTATTGGCCATTTGTATGTCTTCTTTGGAGAAATGTCTGTTTAATTCCTTTGCTTATTATTTGAAATTGGGCTGTCTTTATATTGCTAAGTTGTGAGAGTTCTTTATTTATCCCGAATATAATTCCCTTCTCAGACTTGTGTATCTTTTTTACTTTGTTGATGGTGTCCTTTGAAGCACAAAAGTTTTTCATTTTGATGAAGTTCAATTTACCTATTTTTCATTTGGCTGCTTGTGCTTTTGGTGTCATATTTAAGAAGGCTCCTATATTTTTAGCTAAGCATTTTATAGCAATAGTTTTTCTATTTAGGTCTATGATTCATTTGATGTTAATTTTTGTTTATAGTATGAGGAAGAGGTCCACCTTTATTCTTTTGCATGTGGACATTCAATTGTCCCAGAACCAATTGCATTGTTATGATAAATCACACTGGGCCATGGTGTGTAAAAGTTTTTAATGTATTGATGGTTTCAATTTGCCAATATTTTGTTGAAAATGTTTCCACTCATGATCATAAGAGATATTGGTCTGTAGTTTTCTTTTATTGTAATGTCTTTGTTCCATTTTGTTTTCAGAGTAATACTAACCTCATAGAATGAATTGGAAAGCATTCCCTCCTCTTCTACGTTTTGGTAGACTTTGTGTATGGTTTGTATTCTTTAAATGTTTGGTAGAATTCAGCAGTGAAGCCATCTGGGCTTGGGATTTTCTTGGTGGGAAGTTTTAAAGTTACTAATTTAATATTTTCCTTATTATAGGTCTATTCAGATTTTATATTTCTTCTTGCATCAGTATCAGTAGTTGGTATCTTTCTAGGAGTTTGTTCATTTCACCTTCACCTTTACTATTTAATTTGTTGGCACACAGTTGCTCATAGTATTCACTTTTGAGCCTTTTTTAAAAAATATTTATTTATTTATTTATTTATTTATTTATTTATTTATTTATTTATTTAGGAGAGAAAGAGAGAGGGTACTTGTGAGAGTCCAAGCAGAGAGGGAGGAGCAGAAGGGGAGGTAGAAGGGGAAAGAACCTCAAGCAGATGTCTCTCACAACTGCAGAGCTGGAAGTAGAGCTGAAACCAAGAGTCTGTCACTCAACTGACTGAGCCACCTAGGTGCCCCCACATTTGATTTTTTTTCTCATGTAAAGTTGGTAATAGTGTTCCTTCTTTCTTGATTTTAGTAATTTGAGTCTTCTTTCCTTCTTGATTATTCTAGGTAGAGATTCTTTTTGTTGATATTTTAAGGAACCAACTTTTGATTTTAATTTTTTTCTGCTGTTGTTGTTGCAAGAACTGCCAGAGTTTTAGTGTTTAATAAACATGTGATGTGGAGTATCTTTTCATATGCTTATTTGCCATAGGTGAATCTTCTTTGGTGAAGTGTCTGTTCAGATATCTTGTCCATTTTTAAATCAGGTTTTGTTGTTTCATTGTTGAATTTTAAGTGTTCTTTGTGTACTTTAGGTAATAGTACTTTATCAGATGTATCTTTTGCAAATATCTCCTCCCAGTCTTTGGCTTGTCTTCTCATTCTCTTTATGGTATCTTTCACAGAGCAGAAGTTTTTAATTATAATGAAGTCCAGTTTATCAATTATTTCTTTCATTAATAGTGCCCTTTGTGTTATATCTAAAAAGTCATCACCAAACCCAAGGTCATCTAGAGTTTCTTTTATGCTATTCTCTAGAAGTTTTATAGTTTTGTGTTTTACATTTAGGCCTGTGATCCATTTTGAGTTAATTTTGTGAAGAGTATAAGCTCTATGTCTAGGTACTTTTTTTTTTTTTTTTTGCATGTGGATGTCCAGTTCCCTATTTGTGGAAAAGACTATCTTTGCTCCTTTGTCAAAGATAAATTGATTATATTTATGTGAGTCTATTTCTGGGCTCTCTATCTCTTCAACTGATTTATTTGAATATTCTTTCACCATACTATACTGATTTGATTACTATGCCTTTATGTAAATCTTGAAGTTAGGTAGTATCAGTCCTTCAATTTTGTTCTTTAATATTGTGTTGGCTATTTTGGGTCTTTTTCCTTTCCACATAAACTTTAGAATCAGTTTCTATATATCCACAAAATAACTTGTTAGGATTTTGAGGTTTCATTAAAGCTACATATTAAATTGGAAAGAACTGATATCTTGACAATATTGAGTCTTCCTACCCATGAATATGGAATACTTCTGCATTTATATAGTACTTCTTTGATTTTGTTTGTCAGGGTTTTGTAGTCTTTCCCATATAGGTCTTGCACATATTTTGTTAGATTTATACCTAATTATTTCTTTCTCTTTTTTTTTTTTTTTTTTTGGTGCTAATGTAAATCGTGTTTTTTTAATTTCAAATTCTAATTGCTCATTGCTGGCATATAGAAAAGTCAGTTGACTTCTATATATTACATTTGTATCCTGCTACCTTCTATAATCTCTTATTAGTTCCAGGAATTTTTTTTTGTGCATGTGATTCTTTGGGATTTTCTACATAAGCAAATCATGTCATCGGTAAACAAAGACAGTATTAATTCTTCCTTCCCACTCTGTATACCTTTAATTTCCTTTTCTTGTCTTATTGCATTAGCTAGAACTTCCAGTATGATGTTGAAAAGGAGTGCTTAGAGGAGACATCTTTGCCTTGTTTTTATTTGTTTTTTAATATGTCATGTGCATTTTATGTTCCTGTATTCCTCTATTACTGCTTTCTAATGTTAAATCAATATTTTCTTGTGTATCATTTCAATTACCTTGTTTTATTTACTTATATATTTTTGAGTTATTTCCTTAGTTCTTGCCCTGGAGATTATAATTAACGCTTTAAAAATCTTGTTTGGAATAATGCTAACTTAATTTCAATAATATACAAAAAAAATTGTTCCAATATACCTCCATTTCTTCCCCCTTCTTTGTACTATTATTGTCATACAAATTATATCTTTATATATTATGATCCCATCAACACATTTCCATAATTATTGCTTTACACAATTGTCTTTTAAGTCCCATATAAGAAAAAAAATAGTTGCAAGCGTATTATTAATCTTTTATATTTATCTGTGCAGTTACCCTTTCCAGTTCTCTTTATTTCATCTTGTCAACTTAAACTGCTGTCTAATGTCCTTTTATTTCAGCCTGAAGAACTCTTTGTATTATATCTAGTAAGGCAAGTCTGGTGGCAACATTTTCTTAATTACAAATGCCTTCATTTCTCCTTCATTGTTAAATAAATTTTTGCTGGAATTAGAATTCTTAGTTGACAGTCTTTTTCTTTGAGTACTTTGAATATGTTATCCTACTGCCTTCTGGCTTCTAGGGTATCTGATGAGAAAATTGCTATTAATCTCATGGAGGCTCCCTCCTATAATACAAATTACATCTTTTGTATCTTTTTTTGCTGCTTTCAAGATATTATTTTTCCTTTGTCCTTTAACTGTCTGATTACAATGTATCTAGGTATGGATCCCTTTGAGTTTATCTTACTTGAAGTTGGTTGAGCTTTATAGATGTGTAGATTAATGTGGGTTTTTTTTTTCATCAAATTAGAAAGTTTTTGACCATTGTTTCTTCAAATATTCTTTATGCTTTTCTCTCTCTTTTTCTGGGACTCCCATTATGTGTACTTTGGTGTATTTGATGATGTTTCACAGGTCCCTGAGATGCTGTTCATTTTTTTTCAGACTGGATAATCTCAAAGACCTATCTTCAAGTTCTGAAGACTGGATTTTTTTTCTGTTCTTCAGACTGGATAATCTCAAAGACCTATCTTCAAGTTCACTCTTTTTTTTTTCTGCTGCTTACACAAATCTGCTGTTGAGACACTCTAGTAAATAATTCATTTTCAGTAATAGTTTTGAACTCCGAAATTTCTGTTTGGTTCTTTTGTTGTAATCTCTGCCCCTTTTATTCATATTCTCTATTTAGCAAGACATTATTCTCTCTTTTTTTTTCACCTCCACTTTTGGCTGGGAGCCTCAGCATTCAAACTTCTTTCTTTTTTATTTTATTTATTTTATTTTTTTATTGGAGTTCAATTTGCCAACATATAGCATAACACCCAGTGCTCATCCCATCAAGTGCCCCCCTCAATGCCCATCACCCAGTCACCCCAACCCCCACCCACCTCCCTTTCCACTACCCCTTGTTTGTTTCCCAGTTAGGTGTCTCTCATGTTTTGTCACCCTCACTGATATTTCCACTCATTTTCTCTCTTTTCCCTTCATTCCCTTTCACTATTATTTATATTCCCCAAATGAATGAGAACATACACTGTTTGTCCTTCTCTGATTGACTTACTTCACTCAGCATAATACCCTCCAATTCCATCCACGTTGAAGTAAATGGTGGGTATTTGTTGTTTCTAATGGCTGAGGAATATTCCATTGTATACATACACCACATCTTCTTTATCCATTCATCTTTCGATGGACGCCGAGGCTCCTTCCACAGTTGGGTTATTGTGGACATTGCTGCTATAAACATCAGGGTGCAAGTGTCTCGGCATTTCATTGCATCTGAATCTTTGGGGTAAATCCCCAGCAGTGCAATTGCTGGGTCGTAGGGTAGCTCTATTTTTAACTCTTTGAGGAACCTCCACACAGTTTTCCAGAGTGGCTGTACCAGTTCACATTTCCACTAACAGTGCAAGAGGGTTCCCCTTTCTCCACATCCTCTCCAACATTTGTTATTTCCTGCCTTGTTAATTTTCCCCATTCTCACTGGTGTGAGGTGGTATCTCATTGTGGTTTTGATTTGTATTTCCCTGATGGCCAGTGATGCGGAGCATTTTCTCATGTGCTTGTTGGCCATGTCTATGGCAAGACATTATTCTCATACTTACCTTTTGCTCTTTAGGTATGGCTTCCTTTAGCCTCGAATGTATATATATAATAGCTGATTTAAAGTCTTTGTGTAGTAGGTCAATATATGAATTCCCTCAATGACAGTTGACTGACTGCTTTTTTCCTCTGTGCATGAGCTATGATTTCCTGTTTCTTTATGTGTCATGTTTTTTTTCCCTAAAATTGGATATTTTAAATAAATATAATGTGGAAACTCTGGAAATCAAATCCTTCCTTCCCCAGAGTGTATTGTTTTTGTTGTTTGTTTGTTTAATGACTCTCCTGAACCAATTATATAAAGTCTGTATTCTTTGTTGTGTACTATGACTGAAATCTTTGCTCAGTTAGCTTAGTAGTCAGCTAATGTTTGGACAGAGATTTCCTTAAATATCTGAACCCGTAAGTCTTCCACCCTTGGCCAAAGTGCTATGTGTGGGTGTTGAGGCACAACTTCAATGTTCTAGCAATTTAAAACTCTGTCTGAGCCTTTACTTCCTGCTTTTATAGAGCTTCAAGGTCAGAAAGAGGTAAGACATTAGGGTCTTCTCAAGTCTTTCCTGAACATGTATGCAACCATGTGTATGCATGGGCTTTCTAGATTCCTGGAAATATGTCAGATTTTCAAGGCCCCCTGTAGACATCTAATTTCCTAGATTTTCCTTATAAGTTATTGGCTATACCCTTCATGATAGCCCCAATTGGTATCAGGCAACTGTGCTATTAAATAATTGCCCCTTGATTGTTTTTGACAAACTTTTTGGAAATATGGTGTTCCTTGCTGAGTGGAGTCAGGTCAAATAAAAACAAACCCAATGGATGGAAGTATTTTAGGGAGCTTCCAGCCAGGTCAAATAGTGATAACTCCCTGGGGATGGATCTTTTAGGGTAGCTCCACATCTGTGTTGCCCCTTCCAGTTGCTGCTAGGCTGATGGTTTTCACAGCTACTATGATTTTGAGGCTACTAGTTTTCAAAGACTACTGAAAAGCTGGGGAAATGATGTGCATAAGTCAAATTAAAATGCCATGAAGCTCACTGTTCTTTCTGAGATTCAGCCATTTATCTGAAGTAAATTGTCTTTGAATTGTTACAAGCTTTGGATTAATTTTCAGAGTTCTGAAGTAATTGATTTTGACATTTTTTCCAATATTGTCATTGCTTTTATGGAGGACTAGATTTCTGAAGGTCTTTACTCCATCATTTCAGAAGTGCTTCCTGAGGTGCAGATTTGAGGGGAAAGGCAATGAGGTCAATTTTGGGTTAATTGAATCAAATTTGCCTTGAGGAAATATTCAGCAAACAGTTAAATATACACACTATTTAATAAATACAATTGTTAGCATTTATTTTTGGACTTCTGTTGAGGAGGATTGATTTATCATATTTCTTAGTCCATTGCATGTTAACATCATTGGTTCATGCAGAGTCCATCTTTAGTATGTGTGTATGCATGAATGTACATGTGTATATGTATGTGTGTATATGTATATGTATATATATATAATATTCATTCTTCCTCTCCCTCCATAAGAAATTATTCTGATGTGTTTAATATATGTATTTTAGTTCATTAGGTGTTCTCCCAAAATGTATATTTGTTTTGTGTTCATGTTTTGTGTATAATCAAAAAATATTGTGTCACACACACACACACACACACCCCTGAGGGGCTCTTGAACTTGGCTGTACTTTGCAATATCCAGTGTTATTTTAATCTGACACCTAATTTGTAGCCCATATAGAAAAATCAGATTCTGCTGAGGTTAAGATCCAGGCATCACAAATTTTAAATTATCCCAGAGGGGTGCCTGGGGGGCTCAGTCAATTAAGTGTTTGACTCTTGATATTAGGTTCATGAGTTCAAGCCCTGTATTGGGCTCCACACTGGGTATGGAGCCTACTTTTAAAAAATTACCCCAGATGATCCCAATATGCAACCAAGTGTGAAAACAAGTGATATATAGCATCCCTTTTTTCAGTTTATAAACCCAGCAATATATATATATATATATATATATATATATATTTTTATTTATGATAGGAACACAGTGAGAGAGAGAGAGGCAGAGACACAGGCAGAGGGAGAAGCAGGCTCCATGCACCGGGAGCCTGATGTGGGATTTGATCCCGGATCTCCAGGATCGCGCCCTGGGCCAAAGGCAGGCGCCAAACTGCTGCGCCACCCAGGGATCCCCCAGCAATATATTTTTAAGATCTGTTCATATCTCTGCATGTGTATCCAGTCCAGAGATCAGCAAACTTTTTTTGTAAAGGGTTAGATATTAAATATTTTCAACTTTGCAGGCCATTTATTCTCTGTTGTAGCCCAACTCTGCTGCTGTAGTATGAAAATAGCCATAGACGAGGCATAAACAAAATGGACATGGTCATGTTCTAATAAAATTTTATTTACAAAAAAATCCCAAATAAACAGGAGGTGGGCTATGTTTGGTACATGAGCCATATAACTTGTTGACCCCTGATCTAGTTCTTTGTTTTCAACTATTGGGCATCTCCATGGAATATATCTATTACACTTTTCCTATTCTTCCTTCTACTTAGAGACTAGTTTGCATCTAACTCTTCACTACCACAAGGAATATTGAAATAAATATGTATCTGTCTGTGTATCCATATCCTTTGGCCCCATATCAACAATTTATTTGGGAATTGCTGGACCACATGGCATAGGGAGAGTTACTTTGATCATATACTTCTATGTCTCTTCAGAATGTACCAGGCTGCAGTTTCACCATTAGAGCATAAGGATTCCTAGATCTTTACATCCACATACCACTTGGAATTATTTCACTGTCTAAATTTTGCCAGTTTAATAGTTTATTTCACATATCTGATTTTTTATTTGTTTGATTATCTTGTTAATATCTGTCTCATAAAACTCTATGCATGCTCCATGAGGGCAGTGATCTTGTCTAGTTTTGCTTACTATTCTATTCTAGCACCTAGCACAAATCTGGCCCATAGCAGGTGTTCCATAAATAGTCGTGAAACAAATAGATGGATATGTGAGCACCTCTCTGTCATCTGTACAAAAATACCTGGTTCTTCATTAACAGGTTTGAGCTAGTGACCTGAGATTAATAAAGGAAACTTGGTTAGAGTGGCTGGATTCTTGACCTCAAGAGACTTAAGCCCTAGGAGAGAAGGCAAAAAATTCATTTATTCCATTTATTCATAGAATATTTTGAGCACTTATCATGTTATGTGCTAGACATTATGCACAATGGTGAGCAAGACAGACATAGCCCTGCCCTGTGATGGAGATGTCAGTGGGTTGAGCAAAAGATCATCATACAGTGAAAGGAATGTTACTGGGAAAGTATTGGATACTCTGGAGGCTCTTAGCAAGTGTCTCCTAATGTAATATAGCAGGAGTGAAGGAGGATGAGTATGGCAATTATACAAGATGACTCCTTATAAATGCCCAGAGTTCCCCTGGCAATGGGATGTTGAAGGAATTCAGGGATTCATAGGAGAGAACAGTAATATTCTAGCAGCATCATACGAACAAGCTTAGATATGTCTTCAAGCTGTTCTGCAAATAGTGAAGTGATTTAAAGGAACTTAAGATAATTATGCTTAAATATCCCCCTTCCCCAATTATTCTATATTTGACCATTAGAGAGGAATTGCTGGACTGGCTCCCTTTCACTTTATTGCTTGTGAAATAAATAGATATCCATGTTCTCAGAAACATAAAGTCTGCCTTACTTCTTTGGCCAATGGCTGATATGATCAGTAAAGAATACAAAATCTTCACTAAACCATAACTGATCTCATGCAATTTTGAAGGTTTAACTGCTTTAAAAGAAATTCTGGATTGCTTGGAAAAATAGAGTTGAAATGTAATGGCTTCAATTTGCTTAATGAGTATTCCCTCCCCCTCCCCACTCCCACATACACACTCTGAAGAGTTTCACTGACTGTTATCAGAGATATAAAAGCTCCATAAAAATACACAATTTCCAAACAATTACTTCAGCTGTCCCTGTTTATTCTTCCTTCCCTTTCAACATCATTTATTTTCATCTCTCCTTCCCTATTTTCCCCTTCTCCTTTCTCTAACAACCTTAGCAAGCAGGGACTGATAGATCTTTATTTTTTGCTTTATTTTATAGCTGTAAAAAAACCCAGAGGCATCTGGTCCATGCTTCACATTGTTAGAGACAAAGGTGAAGTCCAGAAGTTTGACCAATCTGTCCACAGTCTGGGCCCATTCTCAGTGGGGCAGGGGTGCAGGGTGGTGGTGCAAGGATCGGGACAAATATCAAAAAACAGTTCTGGTCAAGGAAGGAAGAGTTAGAAAAACAAAGACTGGCACAGAAGATTAAAAACAATAAAGAGATACCCAGACACCAGTATTCTGTGGACTCTTTTTCTTGCTTATCGTTGATGGCTGCCCTAGAATAGGTTTTGAGCCCTACTATACTCAGAACACTGTGGTGAGTGTGGCTGAGCAGAGGAAGCACTGAAGTCTCCATTACCACCCCTCCCTTCCAGCACCCATTCCATTTTTTACCCTTTTCTACCATGCTCTTTGATCTGGGAGGTGGCTCCCCCATGGACTATATCCCTACATGCTCTTACCTCAAGCTCTGGTTGGGTTTGGTCGATGGAAGGCACAGGTTGAGATAGGAGGACAGAATGAGAACACATGGAGGTATGACTCATGCTCTCTCCCTTCTCTGACAGGAGCTGAGATCTTCCATGACCACAGCTCCCACTGGATGGCCCCTCCCTTCTCCATGTGCCAGCCCCACAGGGTTCTATTTCTTTCCCATATTCTCTTCAGGCCTACAGATGGTAAAGGCTTCCTGCTGTGTTAATCTCTGGGTGCCTCAATATCCTTATTTGTTCTCATAGGGCAGTAGGTGGTCCCTTCATTAAAGTCTCTTCATTTGAATCTTATGAGTTGGATTTTGTTTCCTGTTGGGATCCTGACTGAGATGATGGTTCCCCTAGGTCATTCTTACAGTACTTTTGTGAACAGTACTAGGTGTGGGAGAGTACTGTGGAAATTTAAAGGAAGAAGAACAAAACATTTGATCTTACAGTCTCATTACAGAAATGAGACAAACAACACATAAGTCCCCAAACCCAATAAACAAGAGTAATATCAACCCCATATGTTCAGAGACAGGTGTAAGATGCACATAAGTAGGAAAGTGGGGGAGATAAACATGCTTCTCTGAATCTCTGTTCCTACCAGAGTGTGCCTTGCAAATGTCTGCTTGGGCTGTGAGCTCCCTCATCTGCAAGATGATTATAACATGATGTCACCCCAGAGGGACCTACATTTTTGCTTGCCAGTCTCTGGGGAAAGGTCTTGCTGCTTTGTGTTTCGCTTGGAGAAGGTAATGCTTCTTTATGGGAAAATCATCCCATTCTAAGGTATTTTATGTTTTCCTGTTTCTCTAAAGTCTGTCATTTCCTAAACAGCATGTATCTGTTTCCCTTTATAATGGCCCAGAGGAAATAGAAGCACATTCCATTTAAGAGAAGAAAAAATAGCAGTTTTAACCCTATAAATATTTTGGTGTTGTTGTTTTCTTAAGCAAATAGTGAATCGCATGCATGATGAGCAAATGTCCCTCTCTCTATTGCTTGCCTGGGCATGTGCCCATGAGCTAAGAGCAATGGGCATCTTTGTAGGCTGAGACTACTATTCATCTAGTCTATATACTGTGGGATGAATATCTTAAGCCACTTGAAACCAGATGCATTTTCAGTCTTGTTTTAGCCACTATGCTAAACGGAAGCACAAATGGCTTTTCATAATCTCTTCCCATTGGGGGTTTTTGGGGCTAAGGAAAACTCTTTTCTCTGACTTTGTTCTGGCCAGGGCCAGAAAAGCCCATCTTAATGGTGCCCAGGGATATGCTATTAGCAATAACTCAAGAGAGCTGACAGGGCAAAGGCTCTCTTAAAGGCATCAGAGTTTTACCTCTTTTAAATTCTCTAAATAATATAAAAGAGAAAGAAACTTTGGGAGGCTTGAAAGGTAGGGCCTCTCTTGTTACTGTATTGAAAACAAATTTAATCTAACTGTACTTCAGAATGCATTCCTTAATTGAACAAAAATATATTAAGTACTTACTATGTACCAGACACTAAGCAAGGTATGAGCTACATTTAAAATAAAAAAAAAAATGGTCTTGGTCCTCAAGAAGTTTACAGCCTGGGAGCTTAGCTGTTCACTACCATTTAAAGGCAACCGCAGATAGGGTGCCTCGGTGGCTCATCAGTTAAGTGACCAAGTCTTGATTTCAGCTCAGATCTCACTGTTATGAGATCGAGCCCTGCATCGGGCTGTGTGCTGGGTATGGAGCCTGCATAAGATTCTCGATCTCCCTCTGCTCCTCCCTCCACCCACTCATGCAAGCTGTCTCTCCCCAAAATATAAATAAATAAATAATAAAGGCAACCCTAGATAATAAATAAACTAATTAAAATAAAGGCAATCCCAGATAATGAATAACCTTTATTGGATTTCTTTCTTTCTTTTTAGTGTGGAGGCGGATGGGCAGAGGAGAGAGAATTCCAAGCAGAGTCCATGCCCAGCATGGAGCTATCACAGGGCTCTATCTCACGACCCTGAGATCATGACCTGAGCTCTAATCAAGAGTCTTATGCTTAACTGACTGAGCCACCCAGGCGCCCCTGGACTTATTTCTTAAGTTGTTTCAACTTGTTTTATCATAGACCATAATAGGTGACATTATACATTACAGTTTTATCTTCTTTATCTTAGCTAATAATGACAACCACTGTGAGGTTTAGTGTACCCTCCATTGTACAGGCATGGAAACCAAAATATTCCATCAATCAAAGATTTATTCTGCAATCACACAAGTGGGGCAAGTCAGGCCCCAGACTCCACTTGGAGAAAGGCTTCCTCCACATTACCAGTACCTTGCACCTGGCCTTTGTTACTCTTTTTTTTGCATGTTAATCTTAGTGATCATCCACAAGACTTTAAGCTCCTGAAGGCTTGGTGTCATATACTTCTTTGAACTACTCAGAATATTTAACATAATGCCAAACATATTGTTAATCCATACGCATTGGGTATATTGACTTAGCAAGATTTAAGTTAAAATTTGAAAAAACTGACAAAGTAGTTCAAACTCACCTCTCTAGGACCTACATATGCCACGGGGTGTTGGCCTTGACTTCTTCTTTCCAAATGGCATTCTTCTGGATGGGTTTAATTTACTGTGGATTAGGATAATTGGGAGGGAATGAGACTATTACCTGGGAGACTTAATGGCTGAAGATCTTACTCAGACACTTCATTGGAAGTAAATGCATGAGTAAGTCTCGCGTGGCTTAACCAGGCCCTGGATTGCACTTGGGAGATTATGATTTTAATTTAACATATCCTGCCATACAGTGTGTGAAATATGCAGCCAGCAGTGATCACTGTGAGATGAAAGCCCAGTCATGTTTATTTTAAGAGACTTGCAGTCCTTTGCCAAAGCCAACATTCCAGGGCAATGAATAGCCTGAGTGAATCATTCAAAGTAGGTGAGAGGTCAGAAGCCTGAAGAAAAAAACTGAAAGCTGAAAGGTTTTCCTCAGTCAAATGGAAGTCATTTGAAAAGGCGTTTGTAAAGCAGAGGCTATTATGGAAACAGGTCTTTCTTTTTCAAGATGAATTTTCTGCAGGTGGATCCCAAATACTTCTTCCTGGGCTTCTGCTAATTACTCCTGATGTTGCTCACCTTTCCTGGAAATTAAAGCAGAGGAATACTCTAGTTCCTGTCTCTGGCTCTGGACAATGGCCTCATTGGGGAACAAAAAAGTAGCCACATCCTTGAGGGCAATGTAGACACATTCTCCATTAGAAACAGGTTGTCATACTGCCCATCTGGCATGACTCTGGTAAGGGTCCAACAAACCTTTATAGCCATCTCTAGGTTCCTTCTGTGTCAAGCACTATGGAATGCCAACAAGGGTCTAGGCATGACATTAAAGGTTGAGAATGTGACAATTATCTGTTGAATACCTACTGCATAGCAAGTACTGATTAAATCTTCACTTATCCAATAATGTGGATATTTTAAATTCCCATTTTAATAGCTGAGGAAACTGAAGTTTATGGATGTGAAGTTTATGGATGTGACGTTTATGGAGGTATTTAGTGTTCAAGACAAGATTCAAAGCTGAGAAGGATGGAAGAACTGCTGCTATTAGAATCAGTTCAATAGTTGGAATGAAAAGAATATGCAGTTCATTCTCTGGATCTATGAAACGCAGCTTCTATCCTTATATGAAAGACAAACACCAAACAATCCAATTTATGCTATTCACTAGGCCCTAGAAAGAAGATACCCTCTGGGATCCTAGCCTTAGGAGAAACCAAAAGAAAACAAATCACAAAAGATACCAAAGCTAGACCTAGTCCCTGTCCTCAGAGAATGAACAGGGTCTGAAGCTTGGGCAGCAGCTACATGCTAGGGATTGCACAATCTGTCCCATTTATCCCTTGACATATCCCTTGAGATAAAGTTGATGGCATTTCCAGAGGTCTCAGCTTTCAAATCAGAGCCTCTAGAAGGCAAACCCAACAGGCCATGTTGGATTTTCCCTAAGTTGTTTCATTTAGTAATTAGCCTTCATCTTTGGGCACAGGAAGGGCCTGGCTAAGAGAGAATGGGAGCTGTATGATACACCAGGGCACCTCACCAAGACTGGGTGTGATAGAAAATTCTGGAGCAGGAACAGTTCAGGGAAAGCAGTTCCAAGGTGGAGGGCAATCCCTGGGCAGCAAGCAGGCTCCCTCTGAGCACTCAAGTATAAAGCTCGATGAGGAGGCTCATCGTAAATTCACCAGAACTCCTCTTGAGGAGAGCAGCAGGGAGGCTGAGCAGTTGGAGAAGCATCTTTTTATAGGCTCCCATCTGGCTTTCAGTTGACTTTTGGTGGTGATAGTGTGTGTGTGTGTGTGTGTGTCTGTGTGTGTGTGTCTGTGTGTGTGTGTAGGTAGGTAGGTAAACTTTTAAATAATATTTTGTCAGAGTCTTTACTTTCCCTTCCATTACAGTGGGTATGTTGGGGAACCTTGTACTAGAAGAGGCTTTTGAGAGGGTGCATTTTGCAGCAATGGTCTTAGAAAGTCCTGAGTGTGGATGTGGTCTTCAGCTAGTGATTGTCCAGGGAATCTGGGTGTTCCTTCTATTTGGGGGATCTGGCAACTTAACAGGGACCTCTATATGAAAGACTGATACATATGTACATGCAGAAAGGGATTTGAGAAACATTTGGGAGTGGTTTTCCTCTGGTCCATTATCCCTTTGGTGGTACCTTCTGTCTCACTTGGTTTCTCGTTTCCCTGACCATCCCTCAGTTGTCTCTGTATGTGGTGGCAACCTTTGTGATTTATTTTCCTTTTCTCTTACCTGGACTCTGATTGAAGATGCTGCTTCGGTCATTTCCAACACACCCTCTCTACTGCCTCTTCAGCCTGCCATAGGCTCTTCTCTGATGGGACCTATATGTGGGATTTGTTCCTCAGTTCTATTCAGAACTGAGGTGGACATTGGCAGGAAATAGATAGCAACTGTGATGAAGACTGAGCCAACAGTGGCTGATTTTGTATAGTCTGGAGAACAGCCTTCTCTGGTACATGGCCCTGGAGGGGACCAATGAACAGAGGCCATTGCTGGGTCCACAAGAAAGGAAGGTGAGGAGACAGTGAGGCTAAACTTCTAGCCAACACATGATATGCAGAGCTGTCTATAACCAGCTCTGCATGCACTCTTCCCTCTTAGAGAATTCTACATTCTTTCTACAAGCAACACATGTATGTAAGCTGACCAATTATGAATTGAGAATTATTTATTTATATATTAGTTTAGTTTAGTTACCCCACAAACACACGTAACATTGACTACATTCCAGGCACTATCCTAAGGGCTTGGCAAATGCAAACTCATTTCATTCACTATAATCATAGGAAGTAGGTACCATTTTTATCTTCATTTTGCAGATGAGGAAACCAAGGCAGAGGTTAATTAAGTTGCCCAAGGCCACATTCTTAGTAAGTGGCAGAGCCAGATACAACCCTCCCCCAGAATTGTGTACCTTGCTATGCTTACATTTTTGTTAGCATATTAATGAGATAATGAATGAAGAACCTAGCACTATATAATATCATGTAAGAATAATAATTGTTTTTGTTGCTGTTATTAACTAGTGTTCTTACTCCTAGAGATACCTACAGATGGCTTACGGAACTGCGAAGAAATAACTCCTGACTAGAAGCATCAGTTTAAACCCTGGTTCTATTACTCATTAGCTGTGGCAATAATTGGACATGTTACTTAATCTCTCTATGCCTCAGTTTCTGAATTTATAAACTGGAGACGGTAACAGTCTTTACCTCAATTGATTTGTGAATATTAAATAAGGTAATGTTTATATAGCTCTCAATGAAATGCCCAGTACAAAGTAAGTACCCAGTAAATATTTGTTGTTCACATTAGTACCTGTTGCAATTGAATTAAATTGCTTTCAATTCTTTGGAGTTTCTTTTCCTTTAGCCAATTAGACTCTTATTCCCAGAGACTTCCTGGTAATGTTGCCTCATATTTATTTACCAGTATGTTTCAAGCCTTGAGGGGAATTATGCCATTTAACTTTGAAGTTGATAGGACAGGTATTATCTCCCTGTTAAGAATATGGAAACTTAGCCCAGAGAGAAGAAATGAGTAGATCAAGTCTACACACTCATGGTAGATTTCCTGACTAATATTGATTGCAGTTCTCTAATAGCATAGTGCACATGTGTGCACATGCTTTCTTTTGGGCTCCTTAATTCTGTATCATCTAACCCAAATTCTTCAGTCCCTTCAGTCATTTTCTGTACTTGCTTCTTAGGGTGATGCAGAAGTAGGCTTCTGTAGACTGCTCTTCCCTCTTCCCTCTCCCATGCAGATTTAATGGTTTAATGCTTTGGGGACTCACCAAGTCTTGCTTTCCAGGGATGAGAGCTGAATCATCTTCTATTTTATATTTTCAGAGAGTGATAAAGGTAATAAGTAGGACTAGAGACTGCTTTATCCATGAATCTTTGTCAAGGCTGAGCCTAAACCATAGACTCCACATCTAATTTTTTGTGCAGTAAATTTGGGCTAAAAATACTTTGGGTTGGTCTTTTACTTTTGGAGATAAACAGCAGAGGCATGAGGGCTAATGAATTTGGAGAAAGCTGGTTGAAGAGTGCCTTGATGGCCTTGGCCTTGTGCTGCACAGAAGGCTCCACCAGTGGTTTGGCTTTAAGATCCAACCAAGGACTCCTGGAGACTTGGGGGTCTGGGAGCGGAGGTGTTTCTGTTGCTTCTAGGAGGGCAGTTTGGTCTCCTTCACATATGATTCCAGGTCAGGTTACATAGTTTTAGCCACAGGACATTCTCTTAAATTTTTCATGGCTAGAGAGGTGCTGCCTAGAGAGGAGGTCCCATAAGGACCCTGCCATGTAGCTAGTCTGATGGCGTTGCTCTTTGCCCTTCATCTAATCCTTGACTTCTCATGCTGCCCTCCCCCACTTTCTGACCAGGACCCTCCCCAAAATACAAACATTCTTCTAATCCCCAACCATAAATATTATTATTTCTCTGGATCTGGCTTTGTGTTTGCTAACCTGGTAAAGGAATTCTCATAAGGCTCTGAGGTGTCAATGACTATGGGTTTGTATGTTGCCCTCCTCATGTTAATCAGAGCTTTCTGGAAGTAGAACTTTAACCTGAAAGATTGAAGCTAAGGATGAAGTTTCTGGCACTGGTGCAGACCTTGGTGCCTCTCAAATTACACTATGCTTAGTCTTCTGCCCCCATAATAGGACCAACCCTGAATCTTTCTGTAAAGAGAGACACAAGCTCTTTTGATGAAAATCCTGGAGAGGTAGTAAAGTAGGTGGTGGTTAAGAGTAAGGCTCTGGGAAGTGGAAATGCATCATACTTTTATTTATGTTTTCCAACCTGTTCTATCCTGGTGTGTGTGAGCACACATGTGCGTGCACACACACATTCATTGTGTTCTGTGGTCTGTAACTTTCCTGTTTACTCAGACTTCACCCAGTGCTCAGCGAGGGGGACTTCTTGGCACAGGGAGAGGAAAATCTCCCTGTGAAGCCCACTGGCAAGCTTCTTTGCCAGTGAACGTATTTGGTCATAGCAACACAGCCACTTGGCTGGTCTACCATTGAGAGGATGCCTACTCCTGCATCAGTCCAAATTAAAACTCCCTCTAGCTCTGAGATTCTGTGAACTTTCCCACCTCCAACTTCTGCCAACAACTAACCCTCCTGGGTGATGCTGGCAATGGAATGTGGGAGGCACATGCTGCCATCCCTCCCCCCTTCCCTTCAGTAGTGTCTGTAAGAGGTGAGAGGAAGTCCAAGACCAAGAGCAACTTCAGCAGTAAGAGGTTTTGAAGTAGTAGTATTCCTTCCACAAGTAAACCCTGATTTGAAAAGGTAGCCTCACAATGAAAATCACTATGTCGAGCAGTGTTCTTTTTTTAAAAAATTTATTCATGAAAGACAGAGAGAGAGAGAGGCAGAGACAGAGGCAGAGGGAAAAGCAGGCTCCTTGCAGGGAGCCCAATGTGGGACTCGATCCTGGGACCGTGGGATCACACCCTGCTGAGCCAAAGGCAGATGCTCAACCACTGAGCCACCCAGGGGTCCCTGGGGGAGTGTTCTTAAGGGTGACTCCTGTTCTTTTGAGGTGACAGGTAGGAAAGGCCACCAAGGACTCAGTAGTGACCCTTCTCTATGACGAAGGGGACAGAAGTCATGCATTCTCCTAGGGCTGTGACTTTAATGTTTATCTCTTGAAGGCTAGAAGAGGTAGTAGTATGGGGGAGGGATGGTTATCTACCATAAGCACCATGTGGTGATCTGTCTAGAGGTCAAAGGAGGAATGTCCACATACTTTGGACCAAAAAACTATGCCCCAGATGGCAGCATTAACATTCTATTAAACATCAGATTCTTGACAGAGGACATTCGAGTCTTTGCTTTCTGCCCCATACATTAGAACCTTCCCTCTGTATGCCCAGAGATGGGAGGTAAGGCCCAATACAGGGCCTCAAAGAAGGTAAAAATGGGCACCTTAACCTTGTAGGTTACAAAGATGAAGAATTTAGGTATAGCCCACTGCTAACCAGCTGTGTGATCTTGAGCTGGTCTTTTTTAAAAAAGATTTTATTTATTTATTCATGATAAATGAGAGAGATGCAGAGACACAGGCAGAGGGAGAAGCAGGCTCCCCTCAGGAGAACTCCAGAATCACGCCCTGATCATGAAAGCAGAGCTTAACCTCTGAGCCATCCAGGCATCCCCTTTGAACTGGTCTTATAACCTCTCTGAGGCTTTCTTTCTTCATCTGAAAAATTATAATATAATTTCTACTTTGCAGGGGTAGAGTGAGGGTTAGATGAATGTCTTGGGTTGGGTTCTGTAGAAGCAAAGCTTGAGATAAGGATTCTGTGCAAATGATTTATTAAGGAAGTGTCCCTACGGGAGACAGTGGGACACAACACAGAGATGGGAAAGAAGCTAAGCAAGCCAAAGTCCCAGCCTCAAGTTGATCCTTCAGGGAACTCTGGAGAGTAAATTATACCTGAGAATTGACATAACTTGAAGAAAGTTGAGCTTTCCTGTTCTAGCCATTGGCCAAGGGCCTCGGGGTAAAGGGTGGTGGCTAACATAAACTCCCAGGCATTTCTACTTCTCTGTGTCCAGGTTTGGTATGGGCTGTTAGAAGCCAAAGGACACTGTTTTACTATTTCTGTTGCTGTTGATATTGTCAGCTTCTTTCGATAAAGTTGGGGAAGAAATGAATAAATTCCACTTTGAGGTGTGCTGCACAGCTTGAAACTAACACAAAATTAGATCTTGCATTAGTTCCCAGTTATTTTATAGATGTCAGCTGTCTCTCATAATTTAAGGGTAAAGCATCTATCTTTTCTTTCTTCAATTTCCTTCCGTCCCATAACATAGCATACAGAAATGTTAAATAGGTGCTGTTTGGAAACTCTTTGTCTTTCCTGGGAGAGGAATTCATAGAAAAACTTGAAAGAATAAGAGTGCCCTGAGCAGCAAAATGACAGTGTCTGCTACAGTGGGAAAATATTCATGTAGGCCAGAGATTCGTTAGGGATTACCCAAAGGGATTACACTGATTTGCTCTCAACCAGGAACAGAATACCAGCTCATTCTCCCAGACTTTCAGAAAGAGTATGATCTTCAACTGTCTGCAAGTGACCTCATACTGAAAGCCCAGACAAGCAAAGGAACATTTAGAGGAGGTTGTCTATGGGGAGGGCCATTCTTCTCCTCTGTTACATACTGTGTACTCTATCCTTGAACAGGAAAGAGAATGAAAATCCTAACAAAAATACTAAGCTCAGGCCTTCCTAGAATCACCTTCACTGTGTAGTGCCCAATGCTCTTAAGTCCCACCAACCAAAGACCTCCAGGAACACACTCCTCACTGGCAGGCTAATTGCAGCAAGAGATAGCATGTAAGATGAATCCCGGCACGTCTTGGAAAGGGGGAGTGGGCTGAGGCCCCTTATTGGGAGTGAGTTTACTTTGAGTAATTCTCAGGAAGGATTAGGGCAGCAGGGTCCATTCTGGATTGGATGCTTTCAAGAAACAGAGGGGATTCAGTGTTTTGGTACCTTGATAGTTTTCATATAGAACAAACAAGGCAGCAGTTGTCATTGGTAAAGGAACAACAGTCACTCATGTTAGTCAGAGAAGGAGGATGTTTAGTCATTTTTGTGATTGCTGAGTGGCTTTATCTTAATCTTGTTCCAAATATGATCATGGAGTAGCCTTGTCTCAGCATTGTTTATGTTAGTTGAGAACATCATGGTCTGGCTGCCAGCAGGTCCGTTTCTCACTTTCTCTGCTTGTCAGCAGGATGTCTTTCATCTTCTCAATGGCACACCCTATTTTTTTCTCATAAAAGTTGAAGCAGCCCTAATAAGTCTGTTCCTTCAGCAACAGCACAAATTCTAAGGAGCATGTTAGCCCTTCTAGCGCCTGGGAAATGCCACAAAAGAACCATGGAAATTTCATTTAGAATTTAACCCCAAGAATAAGGATTCCCCTTGAGGAATGATAATCTCTCTTCTTCATAATAGCAAGGCCTAGGCGATCCAGCCTACTTCTTTATTTCTTCTTTTGGCTTTTAGGATGCCCAGAGCCAAATTTGAAACACCTTCAAACACTGACTTTTACAGTTAGCACATTTGCATGCACTTTTCTCCCTAATCTCAATTTTCTATTTCTGTTTTACTATTTCTGTTGCTGTTGATATTGTCAGCTTCTTTAGATAAAGTTGGGGAAGAAATGAATAAATTCCACTTTGAGGTGTGCTGCACAGCTGGAAACTAACACAAAATTAGATCTTGCATTAGTTCCCAGTTATTTTATAGATGTCAGCTGTCTCTCATAATTTAAGGGTAAAGCATCTATCTTTTCTTTCTTCAATTTCCTTCCATCCCATAACAAAGCATAGAGAAATGGTAAATAGGTGCTGTTTGGAAACTCTTTGTCTTTCGTGGGAGATATTTTGAGGATTCTTGCAGGCAGACAGTAGAGGTCAGCGTGGAGCTGTGCATGATGAAATGGCTGCTCGTAGACCTGGAAACTTAGCCCAGTGGGCCTGAAATAGCATGGGGCTTAACCATTCAATTCACATGTGTATTCTTTTTGCTCTGGTCATTCAACAGACAGCACTTTGCTGTGGTTGCCTTCAGTGTCACTTTAGTAATATAACTGTTTAGAGGAGAGAAGGTGGCTTTTATATATTGTTTACCAAAAAAAAAATTCCATTTTAAGCACTAAGGAACTCTGAAAAAAAATGGTTACAAAATGTGTTTACTTAAATATTGTGAAATGAGGATGGAAATTCGCAGTGCAGGGTATTTGTCATCTGCTCATGACTAGCAGATGGCCGCCTCCTCCTCCTCCTCCTTTGCGAGCTGAATGACTCACATCTCACAGGGTGTGCAAATTGAAATTTCGAAACTCTCCAGAGTAGAGGTGGCAGTGCCATGACTCGATGCAGGAGTGTGCCAGCCAGATGACTCTGCCAGCCAGCATGCTGGCATAGACTTCACAAAATGTCTCTCATTGGAAAGCAAAGCGTTTGGATGTCTCCTTGCACGTGTTCAATACACCATTTCTGAAAGGATACAGGGTATGCTTCAGGCTGTGGGTGAGCCTGTGTGTGTGAAAGGGAACAGGTAGCTTGCAAGCCCAGAGCTCAGCAGTAATCACTCCTACTAAAGTGAATCATGAAAGATGGGCTCACCTGTTTTGGCTTGTCAGCTCTAGAATGGTGGCAAGTCTGCCTCCAGCCACTGACAGAACAAAGTCTGAGTTATTATCACATGCTCCAATAAATGGAAGATTAAATAGAGTTTAAAGAGGTGCAAGTCATCTAAGTTCAAAGTTTTTCTTTTTTCTCTTTTGTTTAATTAAAAGGAACTCTGGATCTACTATGCTTAACCAAAAAATGAGGGCTGTATTTTAGGCAATTATATTTGTTTAAAAATATAGTCCTGCCAGCCAGGTGGACCGACCGCTAACTTGACTTTTAGCTCTAGATTCCACTTCCCCTTCTGTGGTGGCTAGTCACCAGAGATGCCCCCACTGCGATGAAATGCACCTCCTGGTATTCACAACTTTGTGTAGTCCCTTCCTTTTGAAGTCACAGGAAGTCTCACAGCTTCCCCTTGGGTCTCTTGGAGCACTCACTATGAAGGATGCCAGCCGCCATGTAAGAAGTCAGCCTACCTCAATGCCACAAAGCTTTGCAGTAGCTCAAATGTCCACATGAAAATGCTATCTGGAAAGAGAAATGCCTGGCAAGCCCCTAGCTGTTTCAGGCATCCCAGCTGATAAGCTAGACATGTGACTAAAGAAGCCATCTTGGACATCCAGCCCAGTTGGGCTTTCTGATGACTCCGGGCACCATCTGACTTCAATGGTCTGAGATAATTCAAAACCACCTAGCTGAGCTCAGCCAACCCACAGGGCCATGAGAGATAACAAGAAATTGTTTCAAGCTACTATGTTTTTGTGTGCTTTATGCACAGCAATAGATAACCTGAATACTTCCTATGGGGGGGGGGAGAGAAAGAGAGGAGGAGAGGGGGGAGGGAGAGAGATATCAGGTGGCTACAGTAACTGAATAGGTAGATTGTTAAAAATCAACAGTTGGAGGCACTTGTGATATAGCCTGAGCCTCCAATATTTTCTAAGGGATTTAAGACACTAGTGATGTGATGAACATATACTCATGAGTATGTATAATACAGTGAAAAGAGAAACAGAATGCCCTTTAGGGTTGCATGAGATGGTGACATATTCTGTGGAGCTAAGAAGTAGGAGAGAACTTGGAAGTCATTTAATACAAGAGTAAAATTGTTAGCCTTGAGGGCCGTATTCTTTATTCGTTATTGGGTATCTAGACATCTGAAATGTACAGATAAATGAAAGATGGACTACAATGTCCTGGCAAATTATTCAGAATAATGAAGAGAGGATGTTATCAGAGAATATTAAAGGCTCCGAATTAGGAGAGCCTATCTAAACAATGGTTAGGGAATGGCAGCATATGAGGATGTCAGTGACAAAGAGAGAGGTATATCTTAGTCATTGTAGGATTGGTTTAGAGCCAATGAGAGAGGAACAAAAAAGGGGACGAACAGTGGACTCAAGAGAAAGAGACAGGTTCATGATGTATAAGTAATAGGATCTTTAGATTAAAGTCCTTTCAGTTAACCACAACCACTGCATTTAAGCAAGCAAAGTTTGGCGTAGCAGAAAGAATACCAATATGCAAATTGTTGAGGTCTTTGTTCAGCTACTAATAGGCAGTATAAATTTGGCAATTCATTTATCCTCTCTGGGTCTCAGGAAGGTATGCTGTAACTTATAAAAGACTCTACAAAGCCAAAATACTCTATCAGCTATAATAAAAGGAGGAGTAGTATTTTATGAAATCCAAGCTGCTTTTCAACTATGAAATCTTACAGTTCTAAACCATAAAAACAGGCAATGATTTTAAAATTTATAAATTAGGCTTATGGAATGAAGATGAGTGTAACAAACTTTGAGATTTTATGTAATAAAATATAGAAAAAGTTTAGTTAAGGGCATGGCTTTTTTGTTTTATTTCTTTATGTATCCCAAGTATCTAGAACAATGCCAACATGTGGCAGGCACTAATAAAAATATTTGTGACATACAGTAGAATATTATTCAGCCAAAAAAACATGAGGACATCCTACTATTTGCAACAACATGGATGGAACTTGAAAGCATTCTGCTAAGTGAGATAAGTCAGACAGAAAAAGACAAAGACTATATGAGCTCACTTATATGTGAAATCTAAAAAGAAAACTCATAGAAAAAGAGATCAGACTTGTGATTGTGGTTAGCAGAAGTAAGGGTGGGGAGTGAGGAAATTGGAGGAAGGGGGTCAAAAGGTACAAACTTCCAGTTATAAGATAAATAAGTACAAGGGATGTAACGTACAACATGATGACTATAACTAACATTGCTGTGTGATATATAAGACAGTTGTTACAGGAATAAATCCTAAGGGTTCTTATCATAAGGACCATTTTTTTCTTTCTTTTCTTTTTATTGTATCTATATAAGAATATGTATGTTAGTTGAATCTACTGTGGTGATCATTTTACAATATATATAAATCAAACCATAATGCTGTATACCTTAAACTTACACAGTGATGTATGTCAATTATTTCTCAATAGAACTGAGAAAAAATATTTGTGGACTGACTGAATGTGCTATTCCTGAAAAACCTAAGTCAGAATGGCCTAAAAAGTAGATACAGCAACTGTAACTCTATCCTTATCTCTTATTTTTACAAAAATTTCTCAGTTCTATTGAAACAAACACTGATATCCAAATCTCTAAACAGTGTGTAGTTTTGCCTCTCTTCTTTATTTTAAAGATAAATATAGATGCATATATTTTCCCCAACAAATGTTAACTTATTAATTTAAGACTTTTTATTTTAAACTTTTCATTAAGAAAAATTTGTGTGTGTACTGGTTGTTTTTGTTGTTGTTGTTGTTGGGTTGTTGTTTTTTTTTTCAGTAGGGAGAGAATGAGAGACTCTTAAGCAGGCTCCATGCCCAAAATGGAGCCTGATTTGGGGCTTGATCTCATGACCTTGAGATCATGACCTGAGCTGAAATCGAAAGTTGGATGCTTAACCAACTGAGCCACCCAGGCACCCCAAGAAAAATTTCTAACACATAAAGTAAATGAAATACCCATCAACCAAGTTCAGCAATTATCAACATTCTATAACTCTAGTTTCGTTTATATCTCTGGCATTTCTTTTTCCACTAGATTATATATGATTATTTTTAAAAATAGATTTTTCTACATCTAACAAAACTTACCATTCCATTTATCTCATCCTAGTATACTCATTTGTAGGTGTTTTAATTTCCCAATTTTTAAGTGAATTACTAAGTTGCTAAGAACTTCCCCAGGGCACTATTTCTTCTGATTCTGGATGCAGTAAAATTGCAACAAAAATGTTAGAAATGTTCTCTGGATGCAGTCACTTGTACCTAGCATTTCATAGCTGTTCTGTTTGGAAAAGGTTCATATCAGTCAGATTTCTTGATTGTAAACATGAGAATTCGCCATAGATGGTTATGCAACAAACTTACATCTAACAGATATGAGGTGTTTCAATAGCCCTCTGAGAGGACCCAGGCTTGAAGATAAATGGGTAGGAACAATAGTCAAATGGCACTTCAAGATGTCTTCAGAAAGGCCTCCAACTGTTGTTGCCACTGGGCATAAACACTACAGATTGCCCCTTTGATCCGGGGCAATGGATGCTGAACTGCTGCTGTCATTGTCTCTGAGAGCCATGCCTCTGCCATTATCTTTTTCAGAGAATTGTTTCCACCATTTCTACCCCTTATGTTTGTCCCCTTTAAGCTGAAATCTCATATGTGCATTCATTAGCTGTCCGAGAGAGGTGTTTACAGCCTAGCTTCAGGAAAGGCTGGGAGAGTGAATTTCGTGCTTCTATGTTGGAAAAACAGGACCTATAAGGGGGCCATTCCCCAAATTTAAGTGTTCAAAAGTTCTGGACAGTCACAAGTTGAGACATGTGTTTATTAAAGTATCCTTAAATCTAAAATGGTTGGTAAAGGAGGATATAGCTGATATTTTTTTGCCTACGTGCTATGAATAATTTGTTAATTTCTTCTCCAGTTTAAAACAAAAACACAACTTTTTTAGCTTAAAAAATCATATATACCACTTTCTTCTGCTTTACTCTCTTCTCTCTTCTGGATTATCTCTAGAATCTTCAAACCTCTGTATCAATTTAAAGGTCTTCACCATGTAGCAGCATTTCCTTTTTTTCTTGGTTTTCCCCATCCTACCACCTTAGAGTGTTTCTAAAATAGTTTGCATTCTAAGCCATTCTTTGGTGCAATAGTTTCCTTGCTCTGCAATTTTCTCTTTGAAAAAGTTTTCTGAAGCATATATGCTTTCCTTGATAAGGAAGGATACATCTCAAGTACTATAAAAAGATGATGTAAACTGATGCACACTAACTCACTCCCCAAGAATTTTACAATTATAGGCATGTTGAGATACTTTTTATAAGTGAATATAGTGAGCCATCTACTATTAAAAAAAGGAAAGAAAAAAAGGCAGACTCAGGAGATAAGACATTCACTCATCTAGACTTATAAAGATATTGCAGGACATTTATAATTCATATCAAACCTCTTTAGCTTGACCTGCATGATCCATCATGTCCCTTTCTGCTACTTACTGAAAGATCATCCTTGCTCTTTCAAATGAAATTTGGATAATTTTCCTTTCAAACAACAGAAAAAGAGGGCTTTACAGTATGTAAAGAAATATTGAAATGTGTTCATTACACATTATCTAGAATAATAAAATAAACATACCAAAAGGTTACTCTAGTAAAATTTTTACTAGTTTTCTATTGCTGTGGAACAAATTACCACAAATTTAGAAGCTTAAAACGATATGCATTTATTATCTTATAGCTTCCATAAGTCAGGAGTCTGGTCACCATTTATCTGGGTTATATACAGAAAATGATTCTGTATATAAAATAACTTATGCTAGCCATCCCTTGAGGGACACAAAAAATGAAACCAGCACAAAAACATTTCTCTCGCAATTGCTTATTCTTCTCTGTAGTACTGAAATACTAAACTCAGTTACTTACATAATAATCACTAGTACAGTCATTTTAAATGTTTGAAAGATTTCAATTGTCCTTTCTTCCTTTAGGAACATCATTTAATAGTCAATTCAGTGAAAATATACTACCCAAATATTTGATGGCTGGGATTACAATCAGCCATTTGCCAGAGTCTGTTTTATACTGCACAGATTTTTTTTAAGAGGGTGGGTTCTTTTCATTTTGTTTATCATCATTGAATGCAAATGAAACATTTAGGAGATGGAAGCCAAACTGAATGTCAGTGTGAAATATGAATAAGGCCAACTTTATTCTGATTAATCAGCTTCTGGACTTGACTAAAACCCAATTTCATAACAGTTAAGGGTTTGAATATTTTGCAGTCTTCATTGCTAGCTTAAAGAAAAAATGTATTAAAATAGTATGCTTTTCCATTAAAATGTTAAAGGCTTACTCTGAAACAGAAAACAATATTTGTAACCTCAAATAAACACTGACAGAGGTAAGAAAGAAAAAAGCAAGAAACATTTGAAATGAAGTTTTTACTAGTTTTCTATTGCTGTGGAACAAATTACCACAAATTTAGAAGCTTAAAACGATATGCATTTATTATCTTATAGCTTCCATAAGTCAGGAGTCTGGTCACCATTTATCTGGGTCTTCTGCTCAGGGTCTGACAAGGCTACAATCAAGGTGTCAGCCAGACTATGTTCTCATCAGAGGCCTGACTAGGGAAGGTTATGCTAGGTTGTTGGAAGGATTCACTTCCTTGTGGCTATAGGACTCATGGCAGCTTTCTTTTTCAAAGTCATCAAGAGAATGGAAAGCAAGTCTGTTCAGAAGCTTATATATAAATTGCAATGTAATTATGGAAGAGAGATCTCATAATATTTGCCATATTTTGCTGGTTAAAAGCAAGTTCTGCTTGCACTCAAGGGGAGGGGATTATATGAGGTGAACATGGAGGCCATCTTAGAATTCTATCTACTACACAACTGAAACAGTATTTTGACAATTGTCAATGAAAATCAAGACAGTTTACCATACAGAGCACCCTTTGATTAACATGGTTTTTGGTATTTATAACTATAAGATTAATAACCACAAGATTCTGAAGTATTTCAAGGATTTACAGGAAACATGTTGAAAGATTCTCTTGGCTATGCAAAACATAGCAGAGTACACTGCACTGTTGTGGCCCTGGCCAGTTTTCAGTTCCAGCCATAGATGGGCTTCGTGAATCCACCCTGTCCACAGTGTATAGGGGCATACCTGAGTACCACAAGCACAGATGATCCTGTTTGTGGTACCACTGATAAATATCCCTTCTCAAGTGAAAGGGCATTGTGACCCTAAAAAGACCAGAGTCTGGTTCAGCCACTACAAGCACAGTCTTCTTTGAATATCAGCAGTGGGTTTAGTCATCTCAAGAGGAGAATTAAACCAAAATAAGGTTAAATGTTCTTTATGTGGGGAAAAAAATAACGTGGTAAATAGTAAATGGAAATTAAAGGCTACAGTTCCTCCTTTTGAAAGCATACTTGTGCTGCAGGTCTTAAAAATTCTGTATTCTGTAGACATTATCTTTAGTATGTGTTTATGTATAGAAACAAGATTATAGACCCAAACTGGTGTGGGAATTGAGGATAATATTAACTTTATGTATTTTCTATATTGTGGGAAGAAGAATTAAACTATATTCCTGTGTTAGTTGAATTCTCTAAGAAGTAGATGCTGAAATAAAATTGTGTTTGTGTGAGGGGGGTAGTAACTGGGGAGTAAACCTATGAGGAAACAGAATTTGTCAAGGAAGGTTGCATCTGACATAACTCCATGTGACCCACAGAGGTTATAGAATCTGACCTTCAATTTAAAAAATCAAGAAGTCCTATGGCTTTGTAGTATCTTTATAGTATCCTTGTTTATAATGATGAGGACTATCTCAAAACCTCAGAAACTTATGCAAATTCTGAGCCTATCCACATCAACTCTTCATCTAAAGATGGGGATGAATCAAATCATCCTGTTGGTGTAGAATTTGACATTTTTGAGATAGCCCTGGTAGGTGGTCATATGAATCCTTTGCATGTCTAGGACACTAAGAGGTTGTAGACATTTGAATCTTTCTAACTAAATCCTCTAGGTCCACCTTGAGTTACAAGCAGGGCAGTATTTTCTAGTGGTTTCTTTTCTTTTTCTAGTCTCTTCCATGTTGGAATTCATTATTATTTTCTTTATTATTCTAAACACTTTCCCAAGGATAATTCATCAACTGCCATGGTTTCAACCTATACATGTATTGCAGTGGTTCTCAACAAGGGGCTATTTTGCCTCTTAGGGTATATTTGGCAATATCTGAAGACATTTGGTTGCCATAACTGGGGAGATTCTACTGGTATGTAGAGTGTAGAGACCAGGGATGCTGTTTTATATCCTACAATGCACAGGACAGTCTCACCACAAAGAATCATCCACCCCAAATTCTCACTAGTGTCAAGGTTAAGTAGCCCTGCTGTATAGGGACAACTTAAATTCCACATATCCTGCCGAGGTTTCACTTCCAAGATTTGCATGGCAAGATGAGGAATCTTTGACCTATTTTCTAAATAAAGTAAAGTAAAATAAATAGCAACATCATCAAATGGAGAAATACTGGGGAGCAAAGCTGATGTAGCCATTAGACATGGTAGTCCCAGTGCCTTCCTAGGACCCACAATACTTTTAAGGGCCCACTAAAATGTGTTAATTGTAATTTGTCTTGAAATCAGAAGAAAAAATGATAATAGTAAAATGAATATATTCTAACGAATCAGCTTGGATTATATTTGTCTTTATACCAGCTCAGTGGTAAAACATAATTTTTTGGTTTATTCTTTTTTAATAAAGGAAGGGATCCATGAAAGCAAAAGTGTCTAGAGTTCACAAAAATCATAATACAGTCCTTTTAGGGAGAAGAAGGAGGCATAGGAAATTTGAAGAGTGGATAAAGTGTGAAATATCCATATAGGCAGTGGAAAAGCCATTTTAGGAAAGAAATGTATGATTTTTGGTAAGCCTGCCAGATGTTATTAAGTGCCCATTTGGGGTTGGTATTCATCAATTTATAGACAAACCAATTTGTCTGATGGTGTAATTCTCTTGCAAAATTCAGCTGCATGGACATGGCACAAAGCCAGCAAATGTTTGGGATTTTCAGTGCTGACTATTTGGAGTAATGACAGAGAAGCAAAGGAGATAAGAGAATGTATACAATAATGAATGGAGGGAGCTAAATTGGACAAGGGGTAAAAAAGTAACTGAATGGGGCCTCTGGATTGAGATGGAAAAGTCAATAAATTAGAGACTCCAGTCAGGTTGAACTGTAACCTGTGTGTTATGATGTGCCCAAATATCTACTTCTGCATATATCAAAAGTTAGACAATTTGACAATATAGATTAGTTACCCTGGGAATTGCCAGAGTGATTTTGTCAAACTTACCAATTTGTCAAGTTTTCTATTACAATGCAGGCATTCTTAGAAAAGGAATAACCTATATTCTTTTTGTTAGCACCTTAGCTTATAGCTAGTTGTGATTGGATCTGATAGGGAATAGACTTGAAGGTGGACCTAGGAAACAGGCCAATTCAAACTTAGATTTATTTGCCAAAAATCAATGCAACTTGCACAGTGGCCAACACGACAAAATTGCCAATTGCAGTATTATTGATTCACCAAAAAATTGTCTCTGTTTACTAGTATAAAATTTGTAGAAATTTATGTTGAATAAGACAGTTCACCAGACACTGAAGATTTTTTTAAGTTTTATTTTAGTTAATGTAGTTTAGCTTAAGTTTTACTTTTAGTTTGCTGTAGCCATTTTACCATGGCCATTTTGCAGTAGATTGCCAGTTTGATTCATTGAACCTCATTTTCTTGTGTTATTCACATGTCAGAAAATGAGCACTTTTCAATTGCCTATTAGGAGATAATTTTCCATGGATCTCTCATGTTTCTGCACATCTTGTAAGCTGGATAAGCATTTAGTAAGCAAGATGAGACTGTCCTTTGTTCTGGACTATCCTTTCAAGGATATTTGTTTAGTGAATGGTATCTCCCTCTTAAGCAAAGGGCAGGAATGTTTACTTTCCATTTAAGAAGATTTGGGTTCAAAAAAAAAAAAGAAGATTTGGGTTCCCTAAGCTCAGTATTCTTCTGTAATGCAACCCACTGTGTGTGTGGGTATCACTTGGCCCTCTACCCATTACCTTGTAGGAAATGGGTCAGGAAACCTGCATAAAAATGCTGATATCTTAACTGCTGCTATTTCTTTGAGTAATAAATTGTCCTTCACTTCTGACCTAGAAGTCTTGTGTCTTCTACTGGCATCCATGAAACTGTATCAGACTAAATTGTTAGATTACGAGAGTGAAATCCCAGACACTTCTCAGTTCTTGACATGAACTAAGAAACCCTGTTTCTCAAGCAAAATATTCATTTTATGAAGTCAGTTAAAAAAATCTATGAATTAAACACAAAATACTAGGAGATGAATTTAAAATATGTCAGATAAGCAAATCCCTCTACCTTGGTTCTGAAATCCTTGATATTTGAGACATGTACAACACTTGTAATTTGAAATATACAAATAATTCTCAATTTGAAAGGTCATATATACCCACAGTATTGAAAAACCTATAATACGTTAAATTTTATTTATGATGAAACACAATGGCAAAATAGCTACAGAAAAACTAAAACTAGACTCAAATCTGTGTGCCAGTAACCTAAACTGCACATAAATCTCCAAAAGCTGCTACAATCACTCCAGCCAATTTGAATTGCTATAAATGTAAATGGTTAAATCAATCAGGTTTTCAAATAATTTGTAAATTTGGCAAATTCTCATTTATTGACTTGACCTAAATAATGCAGGGGATAGGGGAAGGGGGTAGAGAAGCTAGGGACATGTGGGAGACACCAAGGCAGACTTCCCCAACTGCATGGCTTAATCGATAACACCGGCCTGCAGCCAAGGGAATTTTAATAGATAACAGACACAGAATTAGTATCATTTGGCCTTTCTACATGAAACCTGGTACAAACTAATTTCACCATCAAATTGAAACAATCACATTTAGGAAAGGCTATAGTGATTAAGAGCTGAGGCTTTGCTGACCTCAGTTCAAGACCTCACTTTTACAATTTTGCCTAATCTCACTAAGCCTCAATTTCCACATCTTGAAAGTAAAGATAATCATAGTACTTGTTTCTCAAGGATGTTGTAAGGATTAATTGAAATACACATTTAAATTGTTTAGCGTGAGAGCTGCCACTTGGAAAGTGCTTAATAGTCCTAGTGTGAGATATTATTAGGAAATTTACTTTTTGAATTGGAATTTCAAAGCACCTTATCAAATAAACTTATTTCCTTTTGTGTTTTGGTAATTTTTCCTTTACACATTTGAGCGAACAGTCACAAAGATACAGCACTTTCTAAAGAGCTAGATTAATATTGGATGAGAATCATGTGTTTTAGAAAATCCAGATACTGCATACCACTTTGCAAATGTTTAGGTTTTGGCAGCACAACAAACGGATTTTACAAAGACTGTCCTTTAATTATTAAACCTCTATGTATTAACAGGAAATCAATCCGTGTGGTATTTTTTGATCCATTTGCACTTAATTAATAAAAATATGGTGTTGTAAAAAGTATTTGATGTTCAAGCAGTTCTTTACCTCCCACTTTCTTTATAAGTTACCCTTTCCTTTTGGAAGCTCAGTTTTGGAAGTTGAGTGATAGGGCAATTAATATTCACCTAAAATAAGTCTGCTTTGCTTTAAGTACTAAGTGCTGCAAAGCCAGGTAGATAACATGACTCAGTATCCCTGGAGATAGAAATTACTGTCTTTATGGTCATTACTGTCAAAGAGACAACAGTTGGAAGAAAGAAGACTGCCCTCTGATGAATCCCGCTACCTTTATCAAGCTAAAATTAGTCAAAATTGGGGCAGATCCAAGTGCTATTATTTCAATTACTGCTATTATTGACTATAATTTATTGAGCACCCACTATGTGACAGGTGCAAGCTTATATTTACTTTTAATTCTCACAGCAACTCTATGATGTATTATTGCCAACTATTTTCTTTTAACAGATGAGAAAACAGGCTTAGACAGTTTAAAGAACTCGCTCAGGATTATCCAGCTTGCAAGTGACAGAGCCAGATGTTGAACCTTGAACCCTGAGTCCATCACTTTATGCTTCAACTGGGCCTGATAAAACCTTGGTCTTAAATTATCAGCATTCTGGATACATCCCAGGACTGGCCTGAATTAAATCAGGATCTAGTCAAGAAAAAAAGAAAGTGAAGACTCAGGGGAAAGGGAGAATAGCAAGATAATCTGGCATTATTCATACCTCTTTGGAGGTTATTTCAAATTTTTGGTTATAGACAGTTTCTTCTGCTAACTAACCCTTTATCCAATGAATAGAATGAATGAGGGTGCTCCAAAGTCCTGCCACTGAGGGTTCTATTGAAGGAAGGTGAAGAGCTAAAAAAGTTTCCTGGGTCTTGTTTCTAACATTGGGCATTTTAGAATGAAGTTACAGATACTTCAGAAGGTAAATAAACACACATTGGGACTCAGTTTAGCTATGAGTGACAAAAAACCTAATGAGCAGTAGCGTAAATCAATTAATATTAATTCTTTATAAACTCTTCCTAACTCATTCTATTAGGCCAGTATTTACCCTGATACAAAAACTAGACTGAGATAATATTTTTAAAAAGAGATAGAGAGAGGGACGCCTGGGTGGCTCAGTGGTTAAGTGCCTGCCTTCGGCCCAGGGAGTGATCCTGCGGTCCGGGGATGGAGTCCCACATCGGGCTCCCTGCATGGAGCCTGCTTCTCTCTCTGCTTGTGTCTCCGCCTCACTCTCTGTGTCTATCATGTATAAATAAATAAAATCTTTAAAAAGGAGAGAGAACTACAGACCAATATTTATTATGAATATGGATGTAAAAAATCCTCAACAAAATATTTTTTAAAGATTTATTTACTGATGAAAGACACACACAGAGAGAGAAGCAGAGACTTAGGCAGAGCGAGAAGCAGGCTCTTCACAGGAGCCCGACACAGGACTCCATCCCGGATCCCGGGTTCACGACCTGAGCCAAAGGCAGCCACCCAACCGCTGAGCCACCCAGGCATCCCCCTCAGCAAAATATTAACAGACTATCAATATATGAAAGAAGTATACACCATGATCAAGTGAGACTTATCCCAGGAATACATAGTTGGCTTACTGTTTGAAATCAATTAACATAATAAACCATATCGATAGAATAAAAGCCAAAATCATATGATTATCTGAATAGACTGAGGAAAAAGCAGTTGATAAATTATAATACTCTTTCACAATAAAAACACTCAGTGACCCAGGAATAGAAGGAGACTTCCTTAATCTGATAAAGTGCATATACAAACAAACATTGTACTGAGGATTCTAGTCAGGATTTAATCAGTAAAATGACAATAGACATCCAGATTGGAAAGGAAGAAGTAAAAGTCTCTTTAACCACAGATGACATGCTTTTATAAATAGAAAATACAAAGCAATTCACTAAAAAAAATTATTAAAGCTAATAACAAGTTCAACATATTGCAGGATACAAGATCACTATACAAAATTAATAGTGTTTCTATATATTTGTAGTGGAAAATCCAAACATAAAATTAAGAATACAACTTCATTTGTAGTAGCATCAAAAAGAATAACTTTAGCAATAAGTTAAGTGTAAAAGTTATGCCTGAAAACTACAAAATATGGTTGAAAGAAGTTTTTTTAAAGTTCTGAATAAACAGAAAGATGTCCTATTTTCATTGATTAAAATACTTAATATTGTCAAGATGGCAATACTCTCCAGATTTATCTATAAATTAAATTCAATTTCTGTTGAATCTCAATAGACTTCTTTGTACAAATTGAGAAGCTGATCTGAAAATTGATATGGAAACTCAAGAGACCAAAAATAGCCAAACACTCTTGACAAAGAACAAAGCTGAAAGACTCACATTTGCCAATTTCAAAAGTTATCAGAAAGCTGCAGTAATCAAGACAGTGGTACTGACATAAGGATGGACATAAAGAACAATGGAATAGAATTTAAAGTCCAGAAATGAACCAATATATCTATAATCAGTTTATTTTGATTCGTGTGCCAAGACTATTCAGGAAAGAATAGTCTTTTCAATAGATGGTGGGGGACAAATGAATAACCACATGCAAAAGAATGAATTTGGATCTCTTTTTTTATACCTTATTTAAATATTAATTCAAAATGGATCATGCTGTAAATTTGGGACCTAAAACCATGAACCTCTTAGAAAAAAATGTAAGGGTAAATCTTCCTGACCTTGAATTTAGCAAAGCCTTCTTAGATCTGACATCAAAAACACAAGAAACCAGGGGAAAAAATAGGTAAACTGGACTTCATAAAAATTAAAAAGGGTTTCTTTTTTGCTTCAAAGGACACCATCAAGGAAGAGAAAAGACAAACCATGAAATATTTGTAAATAATATATCTCATAAGGGACTTGTATCTACAACATATAAGGAAGATTTACAATTAAACAATAAAAAGCAAAATAATTGAATTTAAAAATGGGCAAAAGATCTGAATAGATGTTCTTCCAAAGAAGATATAGAAATGGCTAACAAACACATGGTCAATATCACTAATCTTCAGGATAATCCAAATCAAAACCACAATGAGATACAACTTCACACTCATTAGGATAGGTATAATATTTTCACATGAAAAATAGCAAATGTTAGTGAGGATGTGGAAAAATTGGACCTTGCATACACTGCTGGTGGTAGTGTAAAATGGTACAGCTACTTCAGAAAACAGTCTGGAAGTTCCTCAAAAAGTTAATTACTATTTTACTCAGCAATTCCATTCTTAGGTATGTACTCACAAGAAATAAAAATACATTTCCACATGAAAACATATATGAATGTTCATAGTAGCATTGTTCATAAGAGTCAAAAAGTAGAAACAACCCACATAGATGACTAACAGACAAACACAATGTAGTATACCCATATAATGGAATATTATTAGGCCATAAAAACGTACTGATACATGCTACACTGTGGATGAACCTTGGAAACATGCTAAATAAAAGAAGGCAGTCACAAAAGACCACATATACTTCATTTATTTGAAACTTTCTAAACAGACAAATTTAATGAAACAGAAAGTAGATTAGTGATTGCCTAGGGCTGGAAGCTACGGAGGTAGAGGTGAGTGCTAAAGAGTACAGAGTTTTTTATGAGATCATAAAAACGTTCTAAAGTTGATGGTAGTGATGGTTTTGTATCTCTGTGACTTTATTAAAAAACATTGACTTGTACGTTTAAAATGTGTGAATGGTATGGTATGTGAATTATATCTCCATAAAGCTGCTACCCAAACCCCCAACAACACAAAAACAAACAAACAAAAACCAAAGTGAAACAGTAGAGTAAATTTTAGATCTGTGAATTCATATATTGAAAAAAAGAAGTCTGAAGATTTTTTAATTTTTTAAATTTTTTTTGAAGTCTGAAGATTTATCTCAGTAAAATAAACAAAAATAAATTTAAAAAAAAGAGAAAAATAAGAAAAATAATGAAATAGAAAAAAATATAGAGATCAACAAAACCAAAAGATGATCCTTTGAAAAACAAAATTTACAGACCTCTGACGACACTGTACAGAAATTAAAGAAGAAAAGAATAATCAATACCAGAAATAAGCAAAGAATATTTTCTACAATATATGAGATGACTATTGGTAGAACTGAATGAATAAGTACAAAAAAATCACAATTATAGCTAGAAACATTAAAAGCCCTTTCTTAACAACTGATAAAACAGCTGGATGAAACCAAGCAACAATATAGAACTCAACACTACCATCAACCAACAGGATCTAATTCACATTTATAGAATACTTCATCCCTCAACAGTAGAACACACATTTCTTTTCAAGTGCCTATAAAATACTTAATAATATAAACCATATTCTGAGTTACCAAACAAACCTTGAATTTTTAAAATTGAAATTGTACAATATATGTTCTTTGACCATAATGGAATCACACCAATAACAGAAAGAAAATTTCTAAATACTTGGAAATTAAACAAAACACTTTCTAATAATCCATGGATTAAAGAGGAAATCTCAAAGGAAATTTAAAAATGTGTAGAAATGGGGCCCCTGGGTGGCTCAGTCGTTGAGCATCTGCGTTTGGCTCAGGTCATGGTCCCAGGGTCCTGGGATGGAGTCCCACTTTGGGCCCGCTGCAGGGAGCCTACTTCTCCCTCTGTCTATGTCTCTGCCTCTCTCTCTCTCTCTGTGTGTGTGTCTCTCATGAATAAATAAATAAAATCTTTTTAAAATGATAAATTAAAAATAAAAGTGTGTAGAATTAAATGAAAATACAATATATCAAGATATGTATGAGGCAACTAAAGCAGTGTTGAGAAATTTATAGCACTAAGTGCTTACATTAGAAAGGAGGTAAGGTCTCAAATCGATAATGAAAGTTCCTACTTCAAGAAACTAGAAAAAAGAAGAAAAAAATAAAGCAAAACAAGAAGGGAGGAAGGAGATAATAAATAATAGCAGATATCAGAACCCAGTGAAATTGAGAACAAAACAAAAGAGAAAAGAATCAATGAAACAAAAGGCTGTTTATTTGAAAGATCAATAAAGTTGGCAAATCTCTAGCAAGAGTTACAAATATAAAGAGAGAACACCCAATCACCAAAAACATGAATAAAACTGGGTATCACCTGCAGCCATTATTAAGGATAATAAGGTAATACAGGCACACCTCAGATACTGCGGGTTCCAAACCCCCACATTAAAGTAAATACAAAAATAAAGCAAGTCAAATAAATTTTTGGTTTCCTAGTGCCTATAGCCTATGTTGACACTATACGGTGGTCTACTAAGTGGGCAATAGCATTACATTTTTTTTAAAATGTACATATCTTAATTTAGAAATACTTTACTGCTTAAAAATGCCAACCATCATCTGAGCTTTCAATGAGTCATAATCTTTTGTGTTTGGTGGAGGGTCTTGCCTCAGTGTGGATGGTTGTTGACTCATGAGGGTGATGGTTGCTGAAGGTTGAGGTGGCCATGGCAGTTTCTTAAAATAAGACAATAATAAAGTTTGCCACATCAATTGACTCTTCCTCTCACAGACAATTTCTCTGTAGTGTGCAATGGTGTTTGGTAGTATTTTACCCAAAGTAGAACTTCTTTGAAAATTGGAGTTGATCCTCTCAAACCCTGATGTTGCTTTATCAACTAAGTTTACATGATTTTCTAAGTCCTTTGTTGTCATTTTAACATTCTTCATAGCATCTTCACTAGAAGTAGGTTCCATCTTAAGAAACCACTTTCTTTGCTCATCCATAAAAAGCAACTCCTCATCTGTTAAAAGTTTTATCATGACATGGCAGCAATTCAGTCCCATCTTCAGGCTTCATTTCTAATTCTAGTTCTCTTGCTGTTTCCACCACATCTGCAGTGTCTTCCTTGGCTGAAGTCTTGAGCCCTTCCAACTCATCCACGAGGATTGGAATCAACTTCTTTCAAACTCCTGTTCATGTTGATATTTTCACCACTTCCCATAAATCACAAATGTTCTTTAATGACATCTAGAATGGTGAGTCCTTTCCATAAGCTTTTCAATTTACTTTGCCCAGAAGAATAACTATCCATAGCAGCTATAGCCTTATGCAATGTATTTCTTAAATAATAAGATTTGAAATTTAAATTACTCCTTGATCCATGGGCTGCTGAATGGATTTTGTGTTAGCATTCACGAAAGCAACATTAATCTTGTTATCTATCTCCATCTGAGCTCTTGGGTAACCAGGTGCATTGTCAATGAACAGTAATATTTTTAAAGGGATTTTTTTTCTGAGCAGGTCCCAAAAGTGAGCTTAAAATATTCAGTAAATCTCGCTGTAAACAGATATGCTGTCATCCAGACTTTGTTGTTCCATTTATAGAGCATTGGCAGAGTAGATTTAGCATAATTCTTAAGGGCCCTAAGATTTTTGGAATGATAAAAGAGCATTGGCTTCAACTTAAAGTTATCTACTGCACTAGACCCTAACAAGAGAGTCAGCCTATCCTTTGAAGCTTTGAAGCCGGCACTGACTCCTCTTCTGTACCTATGAAAGTCCTAGATGACATATTCTTCCAATCCAAGGCTGTTTCATCTGCATTGAAAACCTGTTATTTAGTGTAGTCACTTTCATTAATTATCTTAGCTAGATCTTCTGTACACCTTCCTGCAGCTTCTACATCAGCACTTGTGGCTTCTTCTTGCAGTTTTATGTTATAGAGATGGCTTCTTTCCTTAAATCTCATGAAGCAAACTTTGCTAGCTTCAAACTTTTCTTCTGCAGCTTCCTCACCTATTTTAGCTTTCATGGAGTTGAAGCGAGTTAGAACCTTGCTCTGAATTAGGTTTGGGTTTGACAGCCTGGCTATTTGATCTTCTATCCAGATCACTAAAACTTTCTCTGTATCAGCAAGAAGACTGTTTCACTTTCTTATCATTTGTGTGTTCAATGGAAAGAGCACTTTTAATTTCCTTCAAGAACATTTCTTTTGCATTCACAACTTGGCTATTTGGCACAAGAGACCAGCAGTTGGCCTACCTCAGGTTTCAACATGTCTTCCTCATTTAACTGAATCATTTCTAGCTTTTCATTTGAAGTGGGACATGCAACTCTTCCTTTCACTTGAACACTTAGAGGCCATTGTAGGGTTATTAACTGGCCTGATTTCAATATTATTGTGTTTCAAAGAATAGGGATGTCTGAAGGGAGAGAGAGAGAAAGAGAGAGGGAGAGAGAGAGAGAGAGAATGGCTGGTCAGTGGAGTAGTCAGAACACACATATTTATTTATTAAATTTGCCATTTTATATGTGTGTGGTTCATGGCATCCCAAAACAATTACAACAGTAATGTCATAGATCGTTGATCACAGATCACCATAACAAATATAATAATAATGAAAAAGTTTGAAATATTATAACAATTATCAAAATGTGACACAGAAAGACAAAGTAAGCAAATGCTGCCAATAGACTTGCTCCACACAGGACTGCCACAAGACTTCAATTTGTAAAAATGCAATATCTGTGAAGCACAGTAAAATGAAGCATAATAAAACAAAGTATGCCTGTATTACAAACAACTTTATGCACACAAATTCAACAACTTGTATGAAATGGACCAATTTCTCAAAAGCCACAAATTATTTAAACTCAAACAACATAAAATAGATCATCTGAACAGTCCTGTAATAATTAAATAAGTTAAATTTGTAATTTTAAAACTCCCCCCAAAAGGAAGTATCTTGGCTTAAATGTTTTCACTGAAGAATTCTACCAAACATTTAAAGAATTAACTTCAGAGGGAAGGGGGGTGGGGAATGGGCAAAACAGGTGATGGGGATTGAGTAAGTGTGAATCGCTATATTGTACACCTGAAAGAAATATTACACTGTATTTTTAACTAACTGGGATGTGAATAAAAACTTTAAAAAAAGAATTAACACCAATTATACATAATATTTTCCAGAAAATAGAAGACAATATTTCATCATGCATTTCATGGGGTGGCCAGTATTACCCTGGTACTAAAACCAGACAAATACATTACAAAAAGTAAACTACGGGGGTGCCTGGGTGGCTCAGTCAGTTGAGCATCCAACTCTTGATTTTGGCTCAGGTCATGACCTCAGTGTCATTAGATCAAGCCCCACATCCAGCTCCAGGCTCAGTGAGGAGTATGCTTCTCTCCCTCTCCCTCTGCCCCTACCCCAACTCACCACTCTCTCACTTTCTCTCTCTAAAATAAATAAATAAATCTTTAAAAACGTTACAGACCAGTATCTCTTATGAACTTGGACACAAAAATCCTCCAGGAAATACTTTCAAATTGAAATGAGCAATGTCTAAAAAGACTGTACATAATAACTCTATTAGTTTTCTATTGCTGCTGCAACAAATAACCACAAACTTAGTGGCTTAAAACAGTATGTATTATTTTATAGTTCTGTAGGTTAAAATTCCAACATGAGTCTCACTGGACTAAAATCAAGGTGTTGATGTTGATGTTACTTTCTGGAAGCATTAGGGTAGAATCTGTTTCATTGTCTTTTTCAGCTTCCAGAGGCTACCCATATTCTTTGGATTATGGTCTCTTCCCTCATCTTCAGAGTCAACAATACTGCATCTCTCTAACTGTTCTTGGTAATCACTCTTCTTTTGACCACAGCTGAGAAAAGTTCTCTGCTTTTAAGGATTCAGGGGATTAAATTGGGCCCACATTAATTATCAAAGATAATCTTCTCATCTCAAGGTCCTTAGCTTTAATCACATCTACAAAATCCCTTTTGCCATGTAAGTAACCGGAGTTAGAGTTCCTAGGGACCAGGATGTGAACATCTTTAGGGTCCATTATTTTGCCTACTTCAGCTCTCAAGTAGGGTTTATTCCAAATATGGCAATCAATGTAATCCACTATACCAACAGACTAAAGAAAAAAATCACATAATTGTATCAATTGATACAGAAAGAATATTGGACATTTATTATCCATTCATGATTTTTTAATCCATTTATGATTTTTTAAAAAACTTAATGTCTTAATATGTTATGGCTACTACAAAAAAACGCCACAGACTGGGTGGCTTAACAGGAATTTATTTCTCACATTTCTGGAAGGGGAAGCCCAAGATCAAGTCACCAGCATGGGTGGAGGAGAGCCTTTATCCTGGCTTATAGCTGGTACCTCCTCATTATGTCCTCACATGGTGAAAGGGTCAAGGAATCTCTGTGGGGTTTCTTTTATAAGGCTCTATTACCATTCATGAGGGTTCTACCTCATTGACTTAAGCACCTCTCAAAGGTCTACATCTTAATATCATCATCTTTGGGGATTAGGATTTCAGTATATGAATTTTGAGAGACACAAACATTCAGACCATGGCACTTAGCAAACTAAGAATAGGGAGGAACATCCTCAAGTTGATTTTTACAAAAAGCACCTAGAAAACACCTACAAGTCACTTCATCCTAAATAGTTAAAGACCAAATAATACATCCCTAAGATCAGGAATAAGATAAGGGTTTCCATTCTCACCATTGGCATTTATTTGACAGTATATTGAAAGTCCTAGCTAATATAGTAAGGCAAGAAAAAGATATAATTAGGAGGTTTCATAGCCACAAAATACAAATAACCCCTGCAGGGGTGCCTGGTGGCACAGTTGGTTAAGCATCTGACTCTTGGTTTTGTCTCAAGTCATGATCTTAGGGTCCTGGGATCAGCCCCGAGGCAGACTCCATGCTTAACAGAGTCTGCTTGAGATTCTCTCTCCATCTCCCTCCCACTCATGCTCTCTCTATCTCAAATAAATAAATAAATCTTAAAAAATACTTCTGCAAATAAATAAAAATCAAACCACCAAGAAAATTTTTTTTCACACAAAAAAGCAAATACAAAGGGCCAGAGAGCATAGGGAAAGGAGCACAACATCATTAGTAATCAGGGTAAAACATAATGGAATACCAATATAGAAACTCTATTGTTGCAAAAACTATGAAGTCTGACAATAACAAGCACTGGAAAGGTTGTGGTAAAACAGGAAATTTCATACACCGCTGATGGGAATATAAATTTGTATTACTTCACAAAAGTGTTTCATACTGTCTAATAAAGTTGAAAATCTATACCTGAATCTCAGGCTCTTGTACACCAGGCTGTATGTTCAAGAGTATTCATTGCAATTTTTGGAATATCACAACTTGAAAAAATGTGCTTCATTAATCTAAAAGATTTTTGTAGTATATCCATATAATGGAATCCTGTTAAGCAATTAAAAAAATCAACAAACTACAGCTCTACGAAATTACATGCTTCATCTTACAGACATAAAGCTGAGAGAAAGAAACATGACACAGAAGAATTCACACACCATAATCCCTTTTATATGACATCCAAAACAGGCAAACACAAACTATATTGTTTATAGATGCATACATAGGTAGTAAAAGTATAAAGAAATCAAATTATGACAAAAGTCAAGGAAATGGCTAATGTTTGGAAATAGGAGGAAGTTTTGATTGAGAAGCACAAGTTAGGGTGTTTCTAAAACACTGCAATAGTTTATTTCTTTTTTTAATATTTTATTTATTTATTTATGAGAAAACACACAGAGAGAGAGAGAGGCAGAGACACAGGCAGAGGGATAATCAAGCTCCATGCAGGGAGCCTGATGTGGGACTCGCTCCCAGGTCTCCAGGATCAGGCCCTGGACTGAAGCCAGCGCTAAACCGCTGAGCCACCTGGGCTGCCCGCAATAGTCTATTTCTTGACATAGATGGCGATTTACAGTTATTTTTCAAATTGTATGCACTTTTATGTATTTTTCTGTATGTGCATTATATTTCACAGTAGTTAAAAAATTAAAAGTTTTAATAATTTTAAAATAACAAAGTATATTTTTAAAAGAAAATAATTACATCCAAATTAATAACTTGAAAAAATATCAGAATAACCCAAAGTAGAAGAAAAACTAGTAAAGTTAACAGCAAAAAAATTAAGTAATGATGGAGTAGAAGACTCCTGTCCTCATCTCCCCACAAAGATCAACAATTAGCTGTCTATGAACAAAACAGTTCTGCGAGTGCTCTGGAGACTACTTAAGAAACTTCAGCAACAGAGTAGAACAAAAAACTTGAGAATAACCACACAAAAAGGGAAGGAGGACAGCTTTATTTTGCTTGCAGCATCCCATACCACAGGCCCCCAGCACTGCTCAGTGCCAAGAGGGAATTCCCAGTTAGCAAGTTTCCTTCACAGGGAAAAGAGTGGTATGAATGATCATCTCTCCCAGCTTTTCAAGGCACTGCACAAGGGTACTAAATACATAGTGAAGAAGGAACAGTCTACTCAATAAATGGTGTTGGGAAAATTGGATATTCACATATAGAAGAATGAGATTGGACCTTTATTTTACACCAAACACAAAATCCACCTTAAATGGATTGAAGACTTAAACATAAGACCTAAAACTGTAAAACTCCTTCAGAAAACATATGGAAAAGGCCCCTTGACATTGGTTTTTTTAGTGATATCAAAAGTACAAGAAACAAAAGCAAAAACAAAAAAGTAGAAAGATACCAAACTAAAAATCTTCTGCACAAAAAAAGAAATAAACAATAGTGAAAAGACAACCTATAGAATAGGAGAAAAAATTTGGAAACTATATACGTGAAAGGACTTAATATCCAAAATATATGGAAGTCACAAAAGTCAAGAACAAAAAAAAACAATAACAGATAATTCCATTTAAAAAAACAAGAACCATATGATCCTTTCAATAGATGCAGAGAAAGCATTTGACAAAATACAGCATCCATTCCTGATCAAAACTCTGAAGAGTGTAGGAATAGAGGGAACATTCCTCAACATCTTAAGCCATCTACGAAAAGCCCACAGCAAATATCATTCTCAATGGGGAAGCACTGGGAGCCTTTCCCCTAAGATCAGGAACATGACAGCGATGTCCACTCTCACCACTGCTATTCAACATAGTACTAGAAGTCCTAGCCTCAGCAATCAGGCAACAAAAAGACATTAAAGGCATTCAAATTGGCAAAGAAGAAGTCAAACTCTCCCTCTTCACAGATGACATGATACTGTACATAGAAAACCCAAAAGACTCCACCCCAAGATTGCTACAACTCATACAGCAATTTGGCAGTGTGGCAGGATACAAAATCAGTGCCCAGAAGTCAGTGGCATTTCTATACACTAACAATGAGGCTGAAGAAAGAGAAATCAAGGAGTCAATCCCATTTACAATTGCACCCAAAAGCATAAGATACCTAGGAATAAACCTAACCAAAGAGGTAAAGGATCTATACCCTAAAAACTACAGAACACTTCTGAAAGAAACTGAGGAAGACACAAAGAGATGGAAAAATATTCCATGCTCATGGATTGGCAGAATTAATATTGTAAAAATGTCAATGTTACCCAGGGCAATTTACACGTTTAATGCAATCCCTATCAAAATACCATGGACTTTCTTCAGAGAGTTAGAACAAATTATTTTAAGATTTGTGTGGAATCAGAAAAGACCCCGAATAGCCAGGGGAATTTTAAAAAAGAAAACCATATCTGGGGGCATCACAATGCCAGATTTCAGGTTGTACTACAAAGCTGTGGTCATCAAGACAGTGTGGTACTGGCACAAAAACAGACACATAGATCAATGGAACAGAATAGAGAATCCAGAAGTGGACCCTCAACTTTATGGTCAACTAATATTCGACAAAGGAGGAAAGACTATCCACTGGAAGAAAGTCTCTTCAATAAATGGTGCTGGGAAAATTGGGCATCCACATGCATTAGAATGAAACTAGACCACTCTCTTTCACCATACACCAAGATAAACTCAAAATGGATGAAAGATCTAAATGTGAGACAAGATTCCATCAAAATCCTACAGGAGAACACAGGCAACACCCTTTTTGAACTCAGCCACAGTAACTTCTTGCAAGATACATCCACGAAGGCAAAAGAAACAAAAGCAAGAATCAACTATTGGGACTTCATCAAGATAAGAAGCTTTTGCACAGCAAAGGATACAGTCAACAAAACTAAAAGACAACCTACAGAATGGGAGAAGATATTTGCAAATGACATATCAGATAAAGGGCTAGTTTCCAAGGTCTATAAAGAACTTATTAAACTCAACAGCAAAGAAGCAAACAATCCAATCATGAAATGGGCAAAAGACATGAAGAGAAATCTCACAGAGGAAGACATGGACATGGCCAACACACACATGAGAAAATGCTCTGCATCACTTGCCATCAGGGAAATACAAATCAAAACCACAATGAGATACCACCTCACACCAATGAGAATGGGGAAAATTAACAAGGCAGGAAATCACAAATGTTGGAGAGGATGCGGAGAAAAGGGAACCCTCTTGCCCTGTTGGTGGGAATGTGAACTGGTGCAGCCACTCTGGACAACTGTGTGGAGGTTCCTCAAAGAGTTAAAAATAGACCTGCCCTACGACCCAGCAATTGCACTGTTGGGGATTTACCCCAAAGATACAGATGCAATGAAATGCCGGGACACCTGCACCCCGATGTTTCTAGCAGCAATGTCCACGTTAGCCAAACTGTGGAAGGAGCCTCGGTGTCCATCGAAAGATGAATGGATAAAGAAGATGTGGTTTATGTATACAATGGAATATTCCTCAGCCATTAGAAACGACAAATACCCACCATTTGCTTCAACGTGGATGGAACTGGAGGGTATTATGCTGAGTGAAATAAGTCAATCAGAGAAGGACAAACATTATATGTTCTCATTCATTTGGGGAATATAAATAATAGTGAAAGGGAATAGAGGGGAAGGGAGAAGAAATGGTTAGGAAATATCAGAAAGGGCAAAAAAAAAAAAAAAAAGGAAATATCAGAAAGGGAGACAGAACATGGAAGACTCCTAACTCTGGGAAACGAACTAGGGGTGGTGGAAGGGGAGGGGGGCGGGGGTAGGGTGACTGGGTGGCAGGCACTGAGGGGGGCACTTAATGGGATGAACACTGGGTGTTATTCTGTACGTTGGCAAATTGAACACCAATAAAAAATAAATTAATTTTTAAGAAAACAGATAATTCCATTTAAAAGTGGGCTAAGAGCTTACATAGACATTTTTCCAAGGTAGATATACAAATACCCAACAGACGTATGAAAAGTTGCTCAACATTACTAATCATCAGGGAAATACATGTCAAATCCACAGTGAGATATCACATCATACCTGTCAGGATGACTATTATAAAAAACGACAAGATATAATAAGCATTGGCAAGGATGTGGAAAACAGGAAACCCTTCTACACTGTTCGTGGAAATGTAAATCTGTACAGCCATTAAGTTAAACAGTATGGAGTTTCCTTAAAATTAATCATAGAACTATAATTAGTTATATTTCTGGAATAATGCAAAATTCCCTCTCTGATTATATATCCAAAGAAAATGAAATCTGTATGTCACAGATATATCTATCTGCACTCCTATGTCCATTGCAACATTATTCACATTAGCCAAGATATAAAAATAAGCTAAGTGTCCATCAACAGATGAATGGATTAAAATACATATTACACATATAAAAATATATTTAATGGAATATTATCCAGCCATAAGAAAGGAAATCCCATCATTTTCAACATGAGTGAACCATGAGAATATTATGCTAAGTGAAGTAAGTCAGACTGAGAAGGACAAATGCTGTAAGATTTCTCTTATATGTGGAATCTAATAAAGCCAAACTCATAGAACCAGAAAGTAAAACAGTGTTTGCCAGAAGCTGGAGGGAGGCAGAATGGGAGAAATGAAGAGATGTTGATCAAAGGGTATAAACTTCCAGTTACAAGAAGAGTAAGTTCTGAGGATGTACTATAAGCATGGTTATACAGTTAACAGTTAACAAAACTGTACTGTATACTTGAAAGTTGCTAAGAGGTTCTTGGGGAAGAGTTAGGATGACAGAGTTGTAGGGGGACCCTGAGATTGCCTTGTCCCTCAAACACAGCTTTATTAACACCAAATCTTTTTGAACAACTAGGATTTGATTTGAGGATGAAGAAAACAATCTACACAACTGGAGGGAGAGAATGTGACAGATGTTCAGAACTGTTATGTGGGGGAGAGAAAAGCTGTGGTGCTGCAAAGGGGAGGGAGCCCTTTTTACAGAGGAAAGTCAGGGGGAGGGAGAGAGAGAGAGAGAGAGCAGCACATAGGATTCATGTGAGATGCTGTGGTATGGGGATGCCCTGGGTCACAATGGGAGATCACTCCTTCCTGGAGTAAATTTGGAAAAGGATATTTTGCCTTTTCAAGGACAAAAGGCCCACCAGGCACCATTGAGCAGCTGTTCAACAGCAGGGGACAGAGGTGCCACAGAGGGCAGATAACCTGGTCACAGCTTTTTGCTGTGCTTCAGCATAGACTCCAGGCACCTACACAAGCATGTAATGATTTTTGGAGGGAGAATGGTGCTGGGCGCAGCCCTGCAAAGCTCTCCTTCATGGGAGGAGTAGGGGGTCTGTGCCTTGCTGGGTCCCTTAAGATTTGGAGTTTTGAATCCCAGCCATTGACCAGAGATAAAACTCAGGGGAACTGTGACCTTGGGCATGCCCACAGTTGGGCACAGAGAGGTTAAGGGCAGACATCTGACAAAACCCTGGGATACAGAAGAGATTGTTTACCTTTATTTGAGGGCCTCCTGAACAGCAGCAGCCTTGAGTTCCCCTCCCTGGGGACAAGGGTGTGGTGACACCATCTTCCACCACTTTGCCCACCAGCATGATGGGACTTCAAAGAAAAATACAGAGCCTCCAGTGGAGGCTGGAGTCACACCAAACCCTGCCCCTCTCTGCCCAGCAAAGACATCTTTACCGGGGCAGGCCTGACTGTGAGCCAGCACAGGGGGCCTCTCCCTCAGAAGACCAACATAGGCCCCTCATATGTACCAAGTCTACTGATCATAGAGCAGTGCTCTAAAACATCAGCTTCAGTTCTGGTGAAAACAGGACCAGACTATTTATTTATTTATTTATTTATTTAAAAAAATTTTTTTAATCTTATATGTATATATATTTTTAATTTGGAATCAGGCTTATAGTTGTTTGTTTGCTTTTTTGTCCATTTTCCTTTTCTCCGACCAGGCTTTTTTTTTTTTTTTTTTTTACAGGCTTATCTTAACAAACAAATCAAAGAATATCTAGTTAAAGGTCCAAACACTTGCCACCACAAGCAAGCAGGAACTCTGCAGAACAATGGCCTGTGGGAAAAAACAGCCAAAACACACTAGCAGAGTGTACACAGCTTAGACCAGAAACACTTCTTGAAGTGCCAAGCACTGGACAGTGTCTGACCACTTCTTAATTTAGTGTTACTCTCAAAAGTAGGAAACATAACAACTTTTCATAACACACTAAAGACAGAAACCTAGACATAATGACAAAATGGAGGAATTCTCTCCAAAAGAAAGCTCAAGAAGAAATCTCAGCCAGGAATTTGTTCAAAACATATATAAGTAATAGATCTGAACAACCATTTAGAACAACAGTCATAAGAATACTACCTCGGCTTGAAAGAAGTATAGAAGACACCAGAGGAACCCTGGCTGCAGAGACAAAAGACCTAAAATCTAGTCAGGCCAAAATAAAAAATGCTATAACTGAGATGCAAAATCAACTGGATGTAATCATAATGAGAATGGAAGAAGTAAAGGAACAAATAGGTGATATAGAAGATAAAATTATGGAAAATAATAAAACTGAAAAGAAGAGGGAAAGAAAACTATTAGGTCATGAATATAGGCTTAGGGAACTCAGTGTGATTCCACAAGGCACAATAATATCCATATCATAAGAGTCCCAGAAGAAGAATGAGAAAAAAGGGTAGAAGGATTATTTGAACAAATTAGTTGAGAACTTCCCTAATCTTGGGAGGGAAAGAGGCATCCTAGTCCAAGAGGCACAGAGAACTCCCTTGAAAATCAACAAAAACAAGTCAACACCAAGACATACCATAGTGAAACTTACACAAAGATAAAGAGAGAATTCTAAAAGTAGCCAGGGACAAAAGGTCCTTAACCTCCAAGCATAAAAACATAAGGTAACAGCAGACTTGTCCATGGAAATGTGGCAGGCCAGAAGAGAGTGGCATGATATATTCAATGTGCTGAATGTGAAAAACATGCAGCCAATAATACTATATCCAGCAGGGCTGTCAATCAGAATGGAAGGAGAGATAAAGAGTTTCCAAGACAAGCAAAACTAAAGGAGTTTGTGAACACTAAACCAGCTGTGCAAGAAATATTAAAAGGGGCCCTTTGAGTGGGAAAGAAAGACCAAACAAACAAACAAAAAAACCAGAGACAATACACAAAAACAGTGACTTTACAGGTAATATAAAGGCACTAAATTCATATCTATCAATAATTACTCTGAATGTAAATGGACTAAATGCTCTAATCAAAATATATAAGGTATCAGAATGGATAAAAATACAAGACCCATTGATATATACTGCTTACAAGAGATTCATTTTAGACCTAAAGACACCTGGAGATTGAAAGTGACAGGGTGGAGAACCATCTATTATGCTAATGGAAAGGAAAAGAAAGCTGGAGTAGCCATGCTTATGTCATACAAACTAGATTTTAAACCAAAGGCTGTAATAAGAGATGAAGAAGGCCACTATATCATAATAAAATAGTTTATCCAACAAGACCTAACAATTTTAAGTATTTATGCCCCTAATTTGGGAGCACCCAAATATATAAATCAGTAACAAACATAAAGAAACTCATTGATAATAATACAATAATAGTAAGGGACTTTAACATCCCACCCATAGCAATGGACAGATTATCTAAGCAGAAGATAAGCAAGGAAACAATGGCTTTAGACTGGACCAGATGGACGTAACAGATATATTCAAAACATTTCATCCTAAAGCAGCAGAATATACACTCTTTTCAAGTGCACATGAAACATTCTCCAGAAAAGATCACATACTGGATCACAAATCAGGCCTCAAGCAGTACAAAAAGACTGAGATCATACCATGCATATTTTCAGACCACAATGCTATGAAACTTGAAGTCAACCACAGAAAAAAATTGGAAAGACCACAAATACTTGGAGGTTAAAGAACATCCTACTAAAGAATGAGTTGGGTTGAGCAGGAAATTAAAGAAGAAATTTAAGAATGAAAATGAAAACATGACAGTGCAAAACCTTTGGGATGCAGCAAAGGCAGTCATAAAAGAAAAGTACATAGCAATATAGACTTTCCTCAGGTAGCAAGAAAAGTCTCAAATATACAACCTAACCTTACATCTAAAGGAACTAAAAAAAGAACAGCAATTAACACCTAAAACCAGTAGAATAAGGGAAATAATTAAAATTAAAACAAAAATAAATAATATTGAAATAAAAAAACATAACAGATCAATGAAAATAGGAGTTGGTTCTTTTAAAGAATTAACAAAATTGATAAACCCTTAGCCAGACTTATAAAAAAGAAAAAAGGATCCAAATAAATAATATCATGAATAAAAGAGAGATCATAACGAACATCATAGAAATACAAATAATTAGAAAAGAATATTATAAGCAATTGTATACCAACAAATTGGGCAATCTGGAAGAAATTCCTAGAAACATATAAATTACCAAAGCTGAAATAGGAAGAAATAGAAAATTTGAACAGATACATAACCAGCAAAGAAATTGACAGTAATAAAAAAAATTTCCCAACAAACAAGAGTTCAGGGCTAAATGTCTTCCCAGCAGAATTCTACCAAACATTTAAACAAGAATTAACACCTTTTCTTCTGAAACTGTTCCAAAAAATAGAAATGGAAGGAAAACTTGCAAACTCATTCTATGAGCCCAGCATTACCTTAATTCCAAAACCAGACTAATACCCCACTAAAAAGAATTACAGACCAATATTCATAATGGACATGGATGCAAAAATTCTCAACAAGACACTAGCTAATCGAATCCAACACTACATTAAAATGATTATTCACTGTGATCAAGTGGGATTTATTCCACGGCTGCAGATGTGGTTCAATATTCACAAATCAATCAACGTGATATACCATATTAGTAAAAGAAAAGATAAAAGCCGTATGATCCTCTCAGTAGATGCAGAAAAAGCATTTGACAAACATAGCGTCCTTTCTTGATAAAAATCCTTAAGAAAGTAGGGATAGAAAGAACATACCGAACACACAAAGATAAACTCAAAATGGATGAAAGATCTAAATGTGAGACAGGATTCCATCAAAATCCTAGAGGAGAACATAGGCAACACCCTTTTTGAACCTGGCCACAGCAACTTCTTGCAACTTACACCATGAAGGCAAAAGAAACAAAAGCAAACATGAACTATTGGGACTTCATCAAGATAAGAAGCTTTTGCACAGCAAAGGATACAGTCAACAAAACTAAAAGACAACCTACAGAATGGGAGAAGATATTTGCAAATGACGTATCAGATAAAGGGCTAGTTTCCAAGATCTATAAAGAACTTATTAAACTCAACACCAAAGAAACAAACAATCCAATCATGAAATGAGCAAAAGACATGAAGAGAAATCTCACAGAGGAAGACATAGACATGGCCAACACACACATGAGAAAATGCTCTGCATCACTTGCCATCAGGGAAATACAAATCAAAACCACAATGAGATCCCACCTCACACCAGTGAGAATGGGGAAAATTAACAAGGCAGGAAACCACAAATGTTGGAGAGGATGCGGAGAAAAGGGAACCCTCTTGCCCTGTTGGTGGGAATGTGAACTGGTGCAGCCACTCTGGACAACTGTGTGGAGGTTCCTCAAAGAGTTAAAAATAGACCTGCCCTACGACCCAGCAATTGCACTGTTGGGGATTTACCCCAAAGATACAGATGCAGTGAAACGCCGGGACACCTGCACCCCGATGTTTCTAGCAGCAATGTCCACGTTAGCCAAACTGTGGAAGGAGCCTCGGTGTCCATCGAAAGATGAATGGATAAAGAAGATGTGGTTTATGTATACAATGGAATATTCCTCAGCCATTAGAAACGACAAATACCCACCATTTGCTTCAACATGGATGGAACTGGAGGGTATTATGCTGAGTGAAGTAAGTCAATCGGAGAAGGACAAACATTATATGGTCTCATTCATTTGGGGAATATAAATAATAGTGAAAGGGAATAGAAGGGAAGGGAGAAGAAATGGTTAGGAAATATCAGAAAGGGAGACAGAACATAAAGAGTCCTAACTCTGGGAAACGAACTAGGGGTGGTGGAAGGAGAGGAGGGCAGGGGGTAGGGGTGAATGGGTGACGGGCACTGAGGGGGGCACTTAACGGGATGAGCACTGGGTGTTATTCTGTATGTTGGCAAATTGAACACCAATAAAAAATAAATTTATTATTATTTAAAAAAGAAAGAACATACCTCAACAATATAAAAACCATAGATAAAAGACCCACAACCAGTATCATCCCCAATGGGGAAAAACTGAGATCTTCTTCCCTAATGTCAGGATCATGACAGGGATATCCACTCAAATAGAGAACCCAGAAATGGACCCACAACTGTATGGTCAACTAATCTTTGATAAAGTAGGAAAGAATATCCAATGGAAAAAAGATAGTCTCTTCAACAAATGGTGTTGGGAAAACTAGACAGTGACTGGACAGAATAAAACAGGACCACTTTTTTACACCATACAAAAAATAAATTCAAAATGGATGAAAAGCCTAAATGTAAGACAGGAAACCATCAAAATCCTAGAGGAGAAAACAGGCAGTAACTTCTTACTAGACACATCTCTAGAGGCAAGGGAAACAAAAGCAAAAACAAACTATTGGGATGTCATCAAGATAAAAACTTTCCACAGTGAAGGAAACAATCAACAAAACTGAAAGTTAACCTTCAGAATGGGAGATATTTGAAAATGACATATTGGATAAAGGGCTAGTATCCAAAATCTATAAAGAACTAATCAACCTCAACACCCCCCCCCCCAAAAAAAAACAAACAATACAGTTAAGAAATGGCCAGAGGACATGGATAGATACTTTTCCAAAGAAGATAACCAGGTGGCCAACAGACACATGAAAAGATGCTCAACATCACTCATCATCTGGGAAATGCAGATTAAAACCACAATGAGATACCACCTCACACCTGTCAGAACACCTAAAATTAACAATTTAGGAAACAACAGGTGTTGGTGAGGATGCAGAGAAAGGGGAACCCTTTTGCACTGTTGGTGGGAATGCAAAGTGGTGCAGCCACTCTGGAAAACAGTATGAAGTTTCCTCAAAAAAGTTAAAAAGTACTACCCTGACTCAGCAATTACACTGCTACATATTTATCCAAAGGATACAAAAATGCTGATTTGAAGGGGCACATGCCACCTTATCAACAATAGCCAAATTATGGAAAGAGCTCATATGTCCATCGGCTGATGGATGGGTAAAAAAGATGTGGTATATATATATACAATGGAATACTACTTGGTGATTAAAAAGAATGAAATCTTGCCTTTGCAACAATGTGGATGGAACTAGAGTGTATTATGCTAAGTGAAATAAATCAAAGACAAATATATGATTTCACTCATATGTGGAATTTAAGAAACAAAACAGATGAACACAAGGGAAAGGAAGGAAAAATAAAATAAGATAAAACGGAGAAGGAGACAAATCATAAAAAACTCTTAACTATAGAGAATAAACTGAGCATTGCTGGAGGGGATGGGTGAAGTGGGTGATGAGCATTAAGGAGGGCCCTTGTTGGGATGAGCACTGGGTATTGTATGTAAGTGATGAATCATTAAATTCTACTCCTGAAACCAAAAAAAAAAAAAAGAAAGAAAGAAAGTTGCTAAGAGAATGAAACTCAAATGTTCTCGTCATAACAACAACAAAATGGTAATTATGTGAGGGAAAGGATGTATTAACTATCTTTATTGTGATAAACATTTTGCATTAATATAATTAATAATTCCTAATATAGGAATATGAAATATTCACATTGCACATCTTAAACTTACACAATACTATGTGTTAATTGTATTTCAATAAAGCTGGAAAGCACGTGTCTGTTTCCAAATTTCTACTTTTTGGAAGGATGCCAATACTACTGGATTAGGGACTTATCTTACTTCAATATGACCTCATCTTAACCAATTACATCTTCAACAACATTATTTCCAAATAAGGTCACGTTCCAAGGGACTAAGGAATAAGACTTCAACATATGAATTTTGAGGGAACATAAATCAATCCATAACCATATGTTTCAAATATATACATCAACTCTGGATATGGATATGTAGGTAGGTAGTGAAAGCCTGAAACATCAGGCTACCAATTCAAGGATAGTAATTACCTCCGGAGTGTGGGGGGCGGGGCGGGGGAAAATAGGAAGAAAGGTTTAGTGATGGAATTCTAATAGTCACCTTAACCTTATCTTCAAAAAATATTCTGTAGCCAAAATGACAAAATATCTGTTAAATCTGAGTTCTGAGTGGCAGGTGTTTGGATGTGTATTATTTTCTAAACTCTTCTGAGTTTTGATAGTTTGTATCTCTAAAAAAAAAGTAATTCATTCCTTCATTCACTTTCTAGACAGAAGTCAATGGGACTGACTCACCAAATTCAATAAAGCAGACAGCTTTTCCTCCAACAATTAGAGTTTGTCATTGTTTTTACATTTTAAAGTCAAATGAAGTGCTGCTGTGATTTTAGTGATCCTGTTATTTATAAAAATATATATCTTTAAAGATATGATGACACTCAGTGGTCTAAGATGCTTCCATCATGAGATGTAAGCAGCATCTGAGACAGGCAAAGAGAAAACAATTTCTAATATTGCATTTTCCATAGCTTACTCTCTGTCTGGAATGGGGGTAGAAACATGCAAAATCTTTAAAATCTTTCTTTCTTCCTCCTACCACCACCCCCCTTTCTTTTTCTCTCTCTTTCTTTGCCTGGCTTGTAAAATTCAGTTCATTTAAATCCCATTTGTAAATTTGTTTTCTACCCAATGCTGACTGCATATATTTACACAAATTAAGAGGATATCTGAGTCAAAGGACCTCAAAGTCTAACCCTGCTTCACCAAAAGATAAACTGCTTGCTTTTGGGCAAATCCCTCAACTTTTATTTTTTTCATCTAGAAAATGAAAGGTTTGGATTAGATAGTCTTAGGTCTAAATGCATTTAGAAAAACAAAAGTGATCAATGGAGTGGAACATTAAAATTTTATGTAATTTGTTAAAATGTAAAAATTTCAGTTAAATATGTGTGTATTTTCAATTATGTGATAAGTTATGTAGCTGATGTGATTAGCTTTTTCTGAGAGTGGAACACAATCACTTGTTTGTCCTGGCAACATGTAGACACAACCTATGTCAATTTGACTCAATTATGCAGCCCCCCAACATAACAGTATCCACACCTCAAGACCCTTAACATTCCTTGACAATGATAAAAACACATTTCTTGGGAAGGAAGAATAAATCATTGTAAAATCCAGATGCCAGATGCAACTTTCACGTAGGAGTCTTGACTATGGTTTTTCCTCCCAAGCTGAACTTGATGCAGTCTTGACCCCTTACCCAATCTCTGCAAGAAAACAAATCATACCAAATATATCCTAGGTTTTATGGAAGATTTTGTGGAGCCACAGGGAAGAACCAGGTTGTACAGCATACAGTAAGTATTTCATGTGAATACTCCCAGACAGAACTATCTCTGCTCTAAGTCTCTTTTTTGAGATTTCAGCCACTGACTATGTCTCCTTCCCCAAACTTTGCCCAAACAGTGCTTAGTTAGCTTCTCCTTGGAGGACTCTGGGCCTTGGAAATTTAATCCTTCTCTGTATCCTTATCCAAAGATCTTTTCAACAAAGTTGGTCTGGGCTTACAAAGAAATTCTTCTTCTAGACATTAAGATAAACTTTTCTACCTATAAGCATTTGCAAGCAAAGATCCCTTGCCTATGGAAGGGTGTATTTAATGTTGAAGCAGCCTGCTTGACTCGAAGATCTTGATTATGTATAAAGCCTTGGACTTTTGTCTCTAGAAATTGTGCCCCTCACCCCCCATACAGCACATTCAGCAGACCTTCCAGGCTACCTCCCAGGCACCAAAATTATTAGCTGACACTGAAGTTGCCTTGGACCTAGCCCCTAATTGCATCAGAACCTGGCTACTCAGAAGACTGGCTTTCTTAATCCATCCGAACTCAATTGGAAAAATCTACTTAATTAAATAGGAAAGTGGTTAACATTGTGCAAGTACAATTTTCTCAGATGATTAGACACTTTTTCTTTTGAAATGAATAAATAAAAGGGAAAAAGGGGCAGAATAATAATGGTACAGGTTTTACTTTTCTAAAGTTTGAATAAAATTAGCATAATTTCCCTTTTATTAAGCTACAGTAGATAGAAAGCACATTATAGACACTGTAGGTGGAGATGTGGGTGGACACATAGGAGGGGTAATGAGAGAGCATTGAAAATACTGTTGAAATAATGAGCATGTAATATGAAAAACAGCAGCAAGGATCAGGCTGTAGAATGGAAGGATCCCTCATTTGATCACAGACAAAGGGTATGGAGAACAGAAAATAAGAGGTAATCATTCAGCTGAGCTGAGACTGGGACAGCCTGTACTAATGGAGCTGGGCATAGATAGAAAAAGAACTGAGAACGCTTTATCATTGACTTGGGTTTTAAAAATTATACCTTGTGCTTAAAGGGGAAGAAAGCACCATAATATCATTCATAAAAATATTTAGTTTTATTCAAACTAATCATGACGGAAATGAAAGCTACACAACTTGCTTCCATCTGATCTGGAGCAAACTTGCTAGAATATAAGAATATTGGGTTTGATAGTCCTTCTGCCCATCCCCCTCAAAGTACAGATAATATAACTCTCCACATACAGATAGTACAACCCTCCACATATACCTGTTCTGCCCCATTCATTATACAAATGAGGAAATGAAGGCCCAGTGAATTTTTGCAAAAGAAGTGATTTTTTAAAAAATCCTAGAATTTTGTGAGGCAGACAACCAAATATCCACGTGATTTACTATAGTAAAGTGCTCTGTTACTTGCCATATAGCAGAAAGTGAATCAAGATATTTTCAGCAGGATTGAGGCCATTGATCTAGATTCTCAAAGGATATTTATAGATTAGTAAATGACTCTGAATTTGTGATTTCTTCACCTGACCTGTGCCAAGTATATTTACATGGCACCATTGTGTCAGCTACAAATGTGGAAAGTCCAAAAGTTGTTGTACATATTTTCTTTACCCAAATCTAGGCAGTTAGATAGCAAAGTCTCAGATCCAAAATGGACCCTGAGATGTCATCCTTTCAGCCAGCTCTCTCTCTGCATCTCCCAGGCAATGGCTCCACTCTCTAACTTCTTTCCTTGCCCAGGATCTTCTTCTCAGCCTCCTCCCAGACTTGTTTACTTCCCACCCACACAACCTTTATCTCTCCCCATGTCCCCCATGTCCCCTACTCTCTTCTTCTCGTTATGGTTGCCCTTGACAGCGATTGAGAGGTGCTTTGAATGCCCAGTAAATATAAAGCCCAAATTTCCATTATTTTTAAAAATGTTGGATCCCCCTTACTCAAAGACAAGGAATATTCTTCTCTAGAAACATAATTCATTGTTGGTTCCCCCTAGAGACTTCTCCTAGAGAAGAGAGACTTCCTGCATATATTAGGATAAGTGATTCTTAAAAAAAAAGATTTTATTTATTTATTTGAAAGAGAAAACATGAACAGAGGGGAGGGGAGGTGCAGAGGGAGAATCAGACTCCCCACTGAGCAGGCAGCCTGATGCAGGGCTGGATTTCAGGACCCTGAGATCATGACCTGAGGTTCCACTTAAGGTGGGTGCTTAACTGACTGAGCCACCCAGGCACCTCAGCATAAGCAGTTCTAATGTAGCTACTAAAAATAAGAAGTGGTGAAGTTTTCCCTTAAAACAAAGTGAAGCCCTGCATCCCGCTCAAAGGTCTGCTTTTTCCCATGATGGATAATCTGTTCTTGATGTCCATCCTAGAATTTGCAAAAAGCAACTATATGCATGCAGTGTGTTCCCTCATCAGCCTCTGTGGAGGAGTTCTGGCTGTGCTTAAAACAACTCATGTAGATTATGCCGTTCTCAACCATCTTACCTAATGAAGCTTTTCATTCAGTCTTTGATTCAGCACATTGTTACCTTTATAGCCCACAAAATTATTATAGGTCTATTTTCTTACATTTAAGTTTGGTTTAAGTTCTATCAGGGTAGGAAATGTGTTTTTCATGGTTTTTGTGTCATTGCCAGTGAGTTTCTGGCACAAAGTAGCTGCTCAAAAAATACTTGTCAAATGTTTAGGTAAGGGACCTAATATAGGCTCGGTGATCAGGGCTCTGCCACTCATGGGCAGCTCTCCAGAACAACAACTCATCTGTACATATGGCCCAGAAGCATCAATAGCCATCTGAATTGAGGATGTTGGGCTGAGCCAAGAGGTTATCTAACCCCTGTGGGCAGAGAATTTGCCCCCATCCCACGTATGGTAGACTGAATCATTGGCATCAATTCTTTGCCTTTCCTATCCTCACCCTTTCCATGGCCTTTTTTAAAAAAAGATTTATTTATTTATTCATGAGAGACACAGAGAGGCAGAGACATAGGCAGAGGGAGAAGCAGGGTCCCCGCAGGGAGCCCGATGTGGGACTCGATCCCAGGACTCTGGGATCTCATCTGGAGCCGAAGGCAGATGCTCAACCACTGAGCCACCCAGGTGCCCCCTCCATGGCCTTTAATTCTAGAATCAGTCATGTCTTGCTTTGGCCATTGTGGGCAGAGGCGATGCTGGGTCAATTCTCAGGCCAGACCTTAAGAGGCTCTGCATGTTTCTGTCAAGAGCAGAGTCGAGCTAGAAAAATCTAAGCCTCCAGGTAGCCAGTTAAGATAATAAGCCTACATGAAATGACAGTCAAGCATTTAATCACTTACAATAATATTATAAATTATAAGCAAGAGACCAAACAGAGGAAAGTGTTAGTTTCTCAAATGTTCCATTTTCCACTGTGAAAGAACACCAGGCAAAGGCCAGAAATATCATTGGATGGGAGGAATTGTCTCACTGTTACGGGAGCCCCAAACTAAAATCTCTTTCTATTTATGGATCTGGAGGTGGAAGAAAGAAAGAAGGAAAGATTAAGAGTATAAAGTACTGAATATTGTACCACTGTCATTACCATGAGAAGTGATTTCCCTAGTAGCTGCTGCCCCTTTAGCCTGGGTCCCAGACTGAACACATATGGAGTAGAGCCACCTCAGTTGACCTACAGATCTGCAGTTAGAAGTAGAGCTGCCCTAACCATGAGAATATGAAGGAGAACCACTAAGTGGAGCCCAGCCTTCAACAGCATAGTCAACTTAACTGATCCAGAGATACATGAAAATAAAGGCTGTCTATTTTAAGCACCATGTATGGGGTATCTGTTACACATTATTGTGGCATAGCTAATAGATACACTACCCTCTTTCCAGCCATCATGGTTGTGGGCACCTGCCAGAATCCTTACTCCAATCAAATATTATCAGGTATGCAAAGAAATAGGAAAATACCACTTACAGTGAGAAAAAAAGCCAATCAATCAAGAGAAGTCCAAAAATTATATAGATTAGTAGACAAAGACATTGAACTTGTTAAGATATGTTCAAGCAGCTAGATGACAGATTGAACATGTTGAAATGGAAGATAAAACAAAGAAATAAATTGGACTTCTAGAGATTGAAAAGACTACAATTTCTGAGGTGAAATGTGCACTATATAGAATTAATGGCAGATTAGACATTGTGGAAGAAAATATTTTTGAAGTGGAACACACAGCAATAAAAACCATCTGAGAAGATGGGAAAAAGTAATAGAACATTAATGAGTTGTGCAACAACTTGTAGAAGCCTAATGTATATGAAATTGGAGTCATCAAAGAACAGGATTTGGGGGAAAGGAGGAGAAAAAAATACCTGAAGAAATCATAGCAAAAGAATTTGATGCAAACTGTAATTGAACATATTTTAAAAGTTCAACAAATCTTGACCACAAATAATAAGGAGAAAACTACATCAAGACACATTGTAATTAAATTGCTTTTAAAAACTGATAAAGAAAAAGTCTACAAAGTACCCAGAGAAAAAAGATACATTAGGTCTAGAGGAACAAAGACAAAGATGACACCAGGTTGCTCAACATATTCGAAGTATTGAAAGAAAGCAACTGTCCACACAGAATTCTTTCCCAGTGAAAATATATTTCAAACTAAATGCAAAATAAAGGCATTTTCGACACAAAAGCCAAAGGATTCGTCACTAAAAGACTTGTCCTCTAAAAAGTGTTAAATTCCTTCAAGAAAAAGGAAAAAGATATGAGATGTAAATCTATATCTACACAAAGTAATGATCAGCTAAAATAATAACTACATGAATGAATATTAAAAATAAGTCCTCATACTTAAAGCCCTTTAAGACATTATTGATTGTCTAAAGCAGGAAATGGAAAACTTTTTCCGTAAAGAGCTAGGTCCAAAGTATTTTGCACTTTGTAGGTTATATGATCTCTGTCATAACTATTCAATTTTGCTGTTGTTGCATGAAAGCAGCCATAAACAATATGAAAATGAGTAAATGTAACTATTTTCCAATAAAACTTTATTTCCAAAAACAGATGGTAGGCTGGACTTGGCTCATCGCTGTGGTTTACCAAAACTTTGTTTAAAGCAAAAATAATGATAATGTGTTGTAGGGTTTATAACATATGTAAAAATAAAATAGATGGCAAAAAGAGCACAAAGACTGGAATTGATAAAGAAACGTAATGAATGTAACAGAAATATTGTTATACTACATATGAATTATTATAATATAACTTGAAGATAGATTAGTATAACACAAGGATGTACATTTAAAACCTACAGTAGCCACTAAAACAACAAAACATTATAGTCAAAAACTCAACAAAGGAGATAAAACACAATCATAAAAATACTCAACCAAAAGAAGGCAAAAAAGCAAAATGAACAAAGAACAGATAGGATAAAGCAAGTAGCAAGATGTTTGACTAAACACAATATATCAATAATCAAATGAAATATATTAATTATCTAAATACCCCAATTTAAAAAATCACAAATGGTCAGATTCAAATTTTATAAAATCAAGATCCAACTATGTTCTGCCTACAAATACCTTAAAAAAATGTTTAATGTAAAAGGATATACCATGGTAACACTAATCAGAATGAAGCTAAAGTGAATATATTAATATCAAAGTAGATTTCAGAGAAAATAATATTACCAGGCAAAATAAATACAGTAAGCTCATAATGATAAGTGTGTCGATTCATCAAGAGAACACACAGCTCTAAACATGTATTCACTCATCCATCTTTCGATGGACAAAGAAGATGTGGTTTATGTATACAATGGAATATTCCTCAGCCATTATAAATGACAAATACCCACCATTTGCTTCAACGTGGATGGAACTGGAGGATATTGTGCTGAGTGAAGTAAGTCAATCGGAGAAGGACAAATATTATATGGTCTCATTCATTTGGGGAATATAAATAATAGTGAAAGGGAATAGAGGGGAAGGGAGAAGAAATGGTTAGGAAATATCAGAAAGGGAGACAGAACATGGAAGACTCCTAACTCTGGGAAACAAACTAGGGGTGGTGGAAGGGGAGGAGGGCAGGGGGTGGGGGTGACTGGTTGGCAGGCACTGAGGGGAGCACTTGACAGGATGAGCACTGGGTGTTATTCTGTATGTTGGCAAATTGAACACCAATAAAAAATAAATTTATTACTAAAAATAAATAAATAAATAAATAAATAAATAAATAAATAAATAGTAAAAAAATAAACATGTATTCACTTTAAAACAGAGCATACATATTAAACTATATTTGTAAACAATATGATCATCTGTGAATAAAATAAGATCCTATGAAGTAAAAAAGCTGTAAGGATGAATAAGTAATGTTATCAAGGTGGAAGGATTTAATATTAAAATACAAAAATCAATTTCATTCTACATATAGCAACAAAAATCAGATATTGAAACTTAAGGGGCCTCTGAGTAGCTCAGTTGGTTAAGTTTCCGATCTTGATTTCAGCTCAAGTCATGATCTCAGTGTCATGGGACTGGGCCCCATGTCAGGCTCTCAGCACAGAGTCTGCTTGAAGTCTCTCTCTCTCTCTCCCTCTCCCACTGCCCCTCCCCCCGCTCACACATGCACTCTCTTTCTAAAATAAGTAAATAAATAAAATCTTTTAAAAAATAAGTTGAAACTTAGCAACAATAGCTTTTGCAATAGGATATAGAAAATACTTAAGGATAAAAATGACAAAATAGACACAAGACTTGTACACTGAGATATAAAAACATTACTAAGAGAAATTAGACAAACCTTAACAAATCAAAAGACATACTGTATTCATGGATCGGAAGACTCAATATTATTACAATGAGAGTTCTCCTCTAATTTACGTATAGATTCAATGCAATCACATTCAAAATCTCAGAAGGCAATTTTGTAGAAATTGCCAAGCTCATTCTAAAATTCATATGAGGGGGAGGGCCTGGGTGGCTCAGCAGTTCAGCATCTGCCTTTAGCTCAGGGCATATCCCGCAGTCCTGGGATTGAGTCCCACTCTGGGCTCCCTTCATGGAGCCTGTTTCTCCCTCTGTTTCTGTCTCTGCCTCTCTCTGTGTGTCTCTCATGAATAAATAAATAAAACCTTTTTAAAAAATAATGAAATAAAATAAAATTCATATGGGATTAAGAAGTTGGAAGCAGAGAAAGAGGACCCTACTAAACTCACCTCATCCCATGAACACAACTAGATAACTATCAAATCATCCTAAATACCCCAGAAATAGACGTAAAGATGACAGAACAAACTGCACAACTAAAGGTAGAGAAGAAGCCATATCAAAGAAGGTAGTAAGTGTGTAGATGAGGCTTGGGGGAGTAATGGATCATAAGTGCTGTGGAGAGGAAGAAGCTGCAGTCTCAGAGAAAAGTAGGAGAGAGAGGAGCACACAAGGAAATGCACAAGGAGAATGTTTCCCTGGAGAATGAGAGGGGCTGAATTTCATGAATTCTTGGAACCACTGGGACTTAAAGCCTGGAGTTTTAAAAGTCAGTGGGCATGGCTGAGGTGGAGCCCAGAGGGCACTGTATTTCTCGGAGAAAAGGCAGACAAACAACCTGGGCCCAACAGCATGGAAACATCAATTGAAGAGTGCCTGGGGCCCACAGTGGAGAGATTATTTGCTTTTCTTGGAGTGCATCCCTGAGAGATAGCATTCATGGAGACCCCTCTCTCGGTACAAAAGAGCTCACTGGTGCCATTTCCTTTCCCCACTCCTCAACATAAACACAGAGCCACCTATGGGAAGCAGCACAGGGCCAACACTAGCTGCCAAACTTGCTTACACTGAGCCTCAACCACTGTGCTCTGGTGGGACTGCCCTTAGTCATGTTGGCCTTAGTCCTAGTACTGCAGGCCCCTCTCCCAGAAGACCAGCACAAATTCCTGTCCATACCATGTCTCCCGACCAGAGAGTTCTGCACAGCTCTCCACTTCTGGTGGAGAGGCGGGGCAAGATGGCGGAAGAGTAGGGTCCCCAAGTCACCAGTCCCCACCAACTTACCTAGATAACTTTCAAATCATCCTCAAAGTGGATCATAAACCTAAACATAAAACTATGGAACCCCTAAAAAATGAGATTTTCATGACCTTGAGTTAGACAAAGATGTCTTAGATACAACATCAAAAGCACTATTCATTAAAATTTTTGATAAATCTGGACTCCCTCAAATTAAAAATTTTTGCTACACTTCTATAGACAACACTAAGAAAATGAAAAGACAATCCAAGGACTGGGAGAAAAATACTACAAATCTGAAAAAGTACTTGAGTACAGAATATATAAAGAACTCTCAAATATCTGTAGTCATTAGGAAAATGAAACTTTAAACCAATAAGATACCACTAAAATTAACAGTAATGAGAAGAACTGACCATACCAAGTGTTGTTGAGGTTGTCAAGTGACTACAAAACTCTCAGACACTGTGGGTAGGAGTATAAAATGGTACATCCATTAAAAAAAAAAAAAAAAGGTTGGCAGTTTCTTTCCTCATTGTATTTTGAAAGAGCAACTGTTTTGATGTATAAGAGCCTTTTTGGCTTTTTGTTAACAGTCATTTGAGTGGATGTGAAGTGGTAGATCATTGATCTCATCAATTTTTCTTTTTTTTCATAGGTGCACTTTATCAGAGTAGTTCCCTTCTATTTCTAATGGGTGTAGAATTTTATCAAATGCTTTTTCTGGTTCTATTGAAACGATAATTTGTTCTTTGTTATTCTATTGGTATGGCATATGATTAATTGATTTTTTGTATTTTAAACCAACTCTGCACTTTGGTATACCATTTGGTTATATTGCATAATCCTTCCTATATGTAGCTGGGGTTGGTTTGCTGCTATTTTGTTGTGGATTTTTGCATCTATATTCATAAGACATATTTGTCTGCAGTTTCCTTGGGATATTTTCTTCCAGTTTTGGTACCAAGGTAATACTGGCCTTATAGAATGAGTTGGGAAGTGTTCTTCCTCTGCTCCTCCTCCTCCTTCTTCTTCTTTTTATTTTTTGGAAGACTTATAAAGAGTTGTTATTAATTTGCTTTAACTGTTTAGTAGAATTTGCCACTAAAGCCATCTGGGCTTGGCCTTTTCTTTGTAGGTAGTTCTTTGATGACTAATTCAATCTTTTAATTGTTGTAACTCTACTCAGATGGTCTGTTTTTTCTTGAGTTACATTTGGTAGTTTATGATTTGTGGGGGGGGGGGGTCTTTATCCAGTTCATTTAAGTTGTGTTGTCTAATTTATTTTCATATGATTGTCCTTTGTATTTACAATCCTTTTTATCATTTTTATGCCTGTAAAGTCAGTAGGAATGTCCCATTTTTCATTTTCAATTCTAGTAACTTGAGTCTTCTTTCTTTTTTTGTGGTCAATCTTCTAAAATCTGTTCATTTTATTAACTTTATTAAAATGTGTTCTTTCCAAAAAACCAGCCTTTGGTTTCATTGATTTTATTTTTTGTATTTTCTCTTTCACTAATTTCTTTTTTTCTTCAAATTTTTATTTAAATTCTAGTTAATTAGCATATAGTGTAATACTGGTTTTGAGAGTAGAATTCAGCATTCATCACTTACATACAACAACCAGTGCTCATCAGAACAAGTGCCCTCCTTAATCCCCATCATTCATCTAGGCCATACCCCCAACCTCCTCCCTCCACCAACCCTCCATTTGTTTTCTATCTTTAAGAGTCTCTTGGGATCCCTGGGTGGCGCAGCGGTTTAGCACCTGCCTTTGGCCCAGGGCGCGATCCTGGAGACCCGGGATCGAATCCCACATCGGGCTCCCGGTGCATGGAGCCTGCTTCTCCCTCTGCCTGTGTCTCTGCCTCTCTCTCTCTCTGTGTGACTATCATAAATAAATAAAAAATTTTAAAAAAAAATAAGAGTCTCTTATGTTTGGTTTCCCTTTCTTTCTCTCTATTTTCTTTTCCCCCTCCTATATGTTCATCTGTATTGTTTCTTAAATTCCACATGGGTCTATTTCACTAAATTCTGCTCTAATAATTATTTCCTTCCTTCTGCTCACTTTAGATTTAGTTTGTTCTTTTCTTTCCAGTTCTTAAGGTGGAAAGTTATTAATTTTCACTTATGTTAAATTATTTTCTAACTTTCTGTGTGATCTATGTGTGCGTTGCTTAATTTCCACATTTTTGCAAGTTTCCCTTTCTATTATTGGTTTTTAATTTTATTTTGTGGTTTGAGAACATACTTTGTATTATTCCTATCCTTTTAAATGGAATTAGGGTTTTTTAATAGTCTATCCTGGGAAATACTTCATGTACACATGAGAAGAATGTATATTCTGTTTTGATATGGAGTTTTCTACAAATGTCTGTTAGGTATAGTCAGTTTATATTGTTCTTTTTTAAAACTTTACATTCCAGTATAATTAACATACAGTGTTATATTAGTTTCAGGTGTACAATATAGTAATTCAACAATTCCATACAACACTCAGAGTTCATCACAAGTGCCCTCCTTAATCCCCATCACCTATTTCACCCAAACCCCACCCATCTCCTCTCTGGTAACTATTAGTTTGTTCTCTAGAGTTAAAAGTCTGTGTCTTGGTTTGCCTCTCTCTTTTTTTCCCCTTTGCTCATTTGTTTTGTTTCTTAAATTCCACATATGAGTAAAATCATATGATATTTGTCTTTCTCTAACTTGTTTCACTTAGCATTATACTCTCTGGTTTCATCTATGTTATTGCAAATGGCAAGATTTCATTCTTCTGTAGCTAAATAATATTCCTCTGTGTGTGTGTGTGTGTGCCAATTTTGTTAAAATGTCTATACTACCCAAAGCGATCTACAGACTTAACGCAATCCCTATCAAAATGCCAACAGTTCATTTTTTCACAGAACTAGAACAAAAAAATCCTAAATTTGTAGGGTACCACAAAAGATCCTGAACTGCCAAAGCAATTTTGAAAAGGAAAAGCAAAGCTGGAGGTATCAAAATTCCAGACTTCAAATTATATTATGAAACTGTAGTAATTATGGTGTTGCTCAAACTATCTATTTCCTTGTTTATTTTCTGCCTAGTTTTCCAGCCATTGTTGAAAGTAGCTTATTGAAGTCTCCCTTTAATTCTGTCAATTTTTGCTTCAGGTGTTTTGGGATTCTGTTGTTAGGCGCACATATATTTATAATTCTTATATCCTCCAGCTAGATTGATCCTTTTATCACTATAAAATGTCCCTTTTTACCTGTAAGGTTTTTGTTGTTATTTTAAAGTCTTTTTTTGTCTGATATTAGTATTGCTACTTCACCTTCTTAGATGTTGTTTTCATGATATATTTTTTCATCCTTTACCTCAGCAACAAGGTAACTTGAGGCAGAATGAGAAATGTTGACATCCTGTTCCTGTTGGGAAAACATTCCTCTAACTAAGAGTTAGAGAGAGAGATATCCATGTCTGTGCAAGTCTAGAGCATAGTTTTCACCTCACTGAGCTGAGGGAGGGCGGGAAAGAGCATAGGTTTTGGTTCAAATACCACAGATTCTTGCAGTTCTTGCTGAGTTTTTGTAGTTTTTCTTGAACAATATTTCTTCATTTGTTGTATGTCCTGAGAACAATTTTCAGAGACTTTAAATGTTTATTTTCAAAATAATTTTCACCAGCTTAACTGGGAAACATATCCACAAAGCCTTTGATGTTGTCGTGGCAGAAACAAAATTCTAGAGGTGTTTTTTAAGTAAATATATACCCACAAGATGATCTGGCCATTCCATGCTTGGTTGTTTACTTAAGAGAAAAGAATGCATATGTCTATACAAAGACTTGTACATGAGTGCTCCCAACAACTTTGTAATGGCTCCCAACTGGAAATAATTCAAACGTTCATCAGCAAGTGAATAGGTATATGAATTATAATATATCAGTACATTGAAATACTACTCAACAATAAAACAGAGTGAACTGTTAATATGGACAAAGCATAAATGAATCTCAAAATAATTACACTGAGTAAAAGAAGTGAGACAAAAAAGAATAATACTCTATGACTAGTTGTATATAAATTACTAGACAATGTAAAGTAATCAATAGTGACAGAAAATACTCTCGATGGTATGTACTGGAAGGGATGTGATGGAGGGGTTATAAAGGAGCATAAAGCAACCTTCCAGAGTGATGAACAGCCAATTATCTTCATTGTGGTGATTGTTTCACAGGCTTGTATATCTGTTAAAACATGAAATTGATTGTATACTTTAAATATGTGAAGTTCATTGTAAGTCAGTTATGCTTCAATTAAGCTGTTAAGAAAATTCTATTCTTCTTTTTCTTGCTGAACATCTTGGATCCTGGGAGGAAACAGCAAATTTCCTCTTGCTCGGGGAGACTTTTCTCCTTTGTCTGTGTGTTTCCAGCTTCTGATGAACCACCCAAGTTGCTATACTCTTCTCTCTTCCTCTCATTTTGGTGGTTGGTTTCCTCTCTCATCTTTTAATTCAGCTGTGTCCTGGATCCATTCGATTTCATTTCTTTGTTCATTTTTTCATGCCTTCAACAAACATTTGTTGGTCACCTGTGTAATGCCACATGCTATGCTAATTCTAGAAATAAAAGAGAAAAGTGGTCCCTGTTGCCAAGGAACTCATTGTCTAGTAGGATGAAAAGACATATACACAAAAAATACTAGAAGTCCTAAGTAATATGGAGGTTTACACAATGTACCATAAGGCACAAAGAAGGAAATAGTAGGGGATATTTTGGTTTTGTGTTTCCTGAGTTTTCTTTCACCCTAATCTGTTAACAGCCTGATTTCTTTCTGGAGAATTACCTTTCTCTGCTGTGTACTATGTCAGTGTGACTAAGAGTCTAAGTGACTGTGCCCTCCTTGACCAAGAGACTTGTATATAACCCAGGGTGGAACACAGGTTTTTCTCCATGGATTTTGCCTCTTGAGAAATTCAAGGATGAAAAAACAGATATAGTTCACTCTTCCCAAAACTACCTCCTGGGCCAGATGGTCATATTCTAATTCCTGCTCCCTAGTTCCCTGATGTATCCTGATGTCTATTTCTGAATCTGGTACTCCAACCTTCCTATTATATCTATGATGCACTTCTAATAAATGTCCTTTTTTTCCTAAAAAAACTAAGTCAGTTGCCGTTGCATACAAAGAACCCTAAATGGTATAGGTTCATGGAAGAGAAGGTGCTAAAGTTGTCTATTAACATAAGTATGGTACAGATGAGCCATAGATAAAATTGAAGTTGGAGAGATGCACAGGGGCCAGACACTGGAGTGTCTTAGGATAAGGACAAGAGGATTTTAAACTGGAAAGTAATCAGTCAGTAAAGTCATATAATAGCGGTTCTCAAAGTGTAGTCCTTTGGGCCAGAAATATAAGCATCACATAAACACTTACTAGAAACACACATACTAGGGCTACACTGAATCAGACCTACCAAAGCAGAAACTCTAAGCATAGGGCCCAGCAATCTATGTTTTAGACTCTCTACATAATTATGATGCACTGGAAGATTTGAGAATAACTATTCTACATCATTCTTGCTGGTGTGTGATGGGGAGTGGGGTTTAAAGGGTGGAAGTTTGAAGAAAATGAATCCAGTTGGGACACTATTACACTAGTATATGGCCTAAACTAAGGTACTACTAGTAGATGGGAGTATAGGAAAAAATTTCAAGAAATTCAATGAATATAGAGCCAAATGGGCTGCATCATTAATAGAATGATGATAAGAATCCATTCGCAATGAGGAAAACGTAATTTTCAGAATTACTTCCAGATTTTTGACTTGGATGAATGGGTGAATTAAGCTTAAGGGGAGAAGTATAGGAGGAAAGGCACATTTTAAAAAATTTACTGAGGTGAAATGCACACAACACAAAATTAACCATTTTAAAGTGAACAATTCAGTAGTATTTAATACATTTACAACACTATGCAACCACTACCTCTATCTGAACCAAAACATTTCCATCACTCCAAACTGAAATCCTATGCCCATTAAGTAGTTTATCTCCATTTCCTCTTCCCCCAGCCCCTGGAAACCACCAATCTGTGTTTTGTCACTATGGATTTACCTGTTTTGGATATTTCATATAAATGAAATCATACAGTATGTGAACTTGTATGTCTGGCTTTTCTCCCTTAACATAATATTTTTGAGATTTGTCCACACTGTAACATGTATAAGTATTTCATTCATTTTAATGGCTAATATCCATTGCATGTATATACCACAATTTGGTTATCAATTCCTTCTTTAATGGACCTTTGTTTCCATCTTTGGGCTATTGTGAATAGTGATACTATGACTTTGTGTGCACATGTATTTTCATGTACCTGTTTTCAGTTCTTTTGGGTATACACCTAGGAGAAGAATCGCTGAGTTTAGTAACTCTGCTTAACATTTGAAAGAACTACTGAAATGTTTTCCACAGTGACTATCATTTTACACTCCTATCAGCAACATGTTAGAGTTCTAATTTCTCTATATCATCACTAACATTTGTTGTTTTCCTTTTTTTATTATAGTCATCCTAATGGTGTGAGCTGATGTCTTATTGTGGTTTTGATTTGCATTTCTCTAATGGCTGTGGTATTTAGCATCTTTTTCATGTGCTTATTAGCAAGTTGTATATCTTCTTTGGAGAAATGTCTATTTAAGTCCTTTGCCTATTTTTTAATTGGGATGTCTGTCCTATAGTCTTGAGTTTAAATTCCTTACATATTCTAAATACTAGACCCTAACCATATATATATATATGTATATATATATATATATATATATACATATATATATATATGATTTGTAAATACTTTCTCCTATTCTATGGGTTGTCTTTTCACCCTCTTGATAGTATGCTTTGACGGACAAAAGTTTTTAATTTTGAAGAAGTCCAATTTATCTGTTTTTTTTTTCTGTTGTCACTCATGCTTTCGATGTCATATCTAGGAATCCATTGTGCAAATCCAAAGTCATAAAGATTTACTCCTGTACTTTCTTATAGGAGTTTTATGGTTTTAATGTCACGTTTAGGTTTTCAGTTTATTTTGAGTTTACTTTTGTATATGGTGAGAGGTAGGAGTCCAATTTCGTTATTTTACATGTAGATATCCAGTTGTCCCAGAACAATCTGTTGAAGTGATCATTATTTTTCCATTGAATGGTCTTGAAACCCTTGTAGAAAAACAATTGGCCATAGATGTATGGGTTTATTTCTGTATTCTCAATTCTATTCCATTGGTTTATATGTATTACATTGTTTTGATTATTATAATTTTATAGTAATTTTTGAAATTGGGAAATATGAGTCTTCCAACTTTGTTCATTTTCTTGTTTTGGCTATTTTGAGTCTCCTGGAACATCATATATATTTGAATATTAACTTTTCCATTTCTACAAAGAAAAGACACTGGAATTTTGTTAGGGATTGCATTGAATCTATAAAAAAGCAGATTGTAAGATAAAGCATGAGTTTTATTTTAAGCATGATGAGTTTAGGGTGATCATCTATAAGGAATTAGATATATGTTCTAGAGCTTAGAAAAGAGGCTTGAATGGAGATGCATATTTGGGATATGAGTATACATGAAGATAGCAGTTGAAGCCTTAGCTGTGATGAGATCTTTTGGGAAGAGCATGTAGAGAGAAATGAGAGGAAAATCCTTGGCTTCACCAATATTAAGAAAGTGTAAGGAAAGGAGAGCCTGAGAAAATAATTTAATAAAGGAAGGATAATACTGAAGCTAAGTGAACAAGAGTGATACAGTAAAAGCCAAGGGAAGAGAGAGATTTAATACAAGTAGTGTTTCATGTTGCAGAGTTCATGACATAATTTTTAAAAACAATCGATGGATTTGGCACTGGTGACCTTGGGAAGATCACTCTGTACAAAATGTGAAGGCTAAAACCTGGCTAGGGCAGGTTGGAGCATATACAGGAAGTGAGAAAGTAGGGGCAGCAGAAGTATAGCATATTATTTTGGAGCATCTTGGCTATGAAAAGAAGGGAAAGATAAGATTAGCACAAAAGGAGGGTATAATGATATTGGAAGATTTGGAAGCCACAGAGAAATACCTCAGAAAGGAGGTAAGTTGAAAATAGAGGAGAAAGAGGGAGTAATGAGCAGAATAATGCCTTGAATCTGTTAGAGATGAGGGGGATGTGGAGGGGATTGCCTTTATTAGGAAAAAGGACAGCCTCTGCAGACTACTTTTTCCTTCTTTAGTATGAATGATGAAACCTGAAAGTCGGTGCAGACAAAAATGACCCATAAGTAAGGGGGGAAATTACAGAAGTTCAATACGTGATAGCCTTCATATTCTGGGTGAAATTGGAGGTAAGGTCATCTGCACTGAAGTGATGGAGTACTTGTGGTCAATGGAGCAACTAGTCAGAGAAATAGGAGGACAACGTGGTCAGAAATAAGGTAACAAACTAATAAAGGATGCTGAGAGTCAAGGAGGGACTGGTTGCCTTAATTCATTCAAGGATGTGATTTTTCTGCAATAGCATTCAGCAGCCCAGATGTGGAAGCAGCAAGGGAAGATGGCAAGGTTGATCTAGAGTTGAAAATTATAGGAGAGATGTGCGAGAAAGTTGATAGGCTTGGTGCTGAGTTCAAGGATACAATTGTTGAGTGCAGTGGAGTCCGGTTTGGATAGATGAGAAAGTAAAGCAAAATAGGGTTGATGGACTAGAAATAAAATAGCTTTGATGTCTCTGTGTGTGTGAGGTTAAAGAGCTGAAGGGGAAGAAAAGGCTGAGGGATAAGATGATAAGATCCATAACAGTACAGTAGAATATGAGTTTGGAGACAGAGCTGCTCCAGTGATATCAGGTCTAGGATATGACAATCAAAATGGGTCACTGGGGTCATGACAGGTGAGGACTGTTGGTGTTGAAGATGTTTTAAAAACACCCATGAAGCCAGTATGCTGAATGGCTTCTCATGGATAAAGAAGCTGCCCAGCATGAAGACAGGACATGAGGAGGAGAAGAAAACAGGGAATATCCAGGCTTTTAATGAATACAGAGGAACGGGTGAGAGTTTCAAAGATAAAACAAAGAGGAGAGGGATAAAAAGAAGTATATACAGTTGGCATAAATCTTAATGAAGGAGGCTTTCTTGCCCCGGGATGGAAGAGTAATAATCTTCCAGTTGTATTGGAATGCTAGGAGATATGATCAAGTGACAGCATGCAATAAGTGGGAGTAGAAGAATCAGACTTTTCCAAAGAAGAAGCTTGGGAGTTTCAGGAGAGATGTGCTCTGAAGAGCCAGGAGATAGTGCTCTGTGAAGTAGTTGAGGATAGAAGGGAGGTTATTTACAGTGGAATGAGGGTCTTTGAGGAAAGGATTGGAGGGAAGTTAACAATGTGTGAAATATTCAGGTAGAATGAGAGTAATGAATGATAATAATAACTTGTGTCAGATACCATAATAAGGGTTTTATATGTTTATTTCATGTAATTATTACATTAACTCTGCAATGTAGGTGTTATCTCTCTTTTTCATACGAATAAACTGACATTGAAAGCACGTAGAAACTTGTTTAAAGTTATGTATCTAATAAGATGCTAAGTTGGTTTTCCAAGATTTGACTTCCAGCTTGGTCTCAACCACTAAAAAGGATTGGAATGACAGGATCTAAGAGGAGAAAGAGGGTGCTGGAGGGCCTCCAGTGATTGTATAGGAGACTTCATGGGTCCATTTAACTGAAAATGTAGATGTGTATTCATAGGGTCCTCTGACTGAGGCTGCCAGTTAGAGTCAGCAATCTGCTGTCAGATTTCCAGATGGTCAGTGAGTGGAGGAATATGCAGACGGGCTCTTGGAGAAGGCTCTGAAAATGTAACGATAACAGAATTGCTGAAACAAGAAGTGATTCTTTCTTTGATTTTTTTTCTCTTCCCTCTCACCACCAGCCATGCCCCTCCCACAACCTTCTACTTTTAAGGTTTTGCCAGCATTGCTAGTACTCGCTCGTATACTTTCAGATACACACCCTCTTATGGTTTTGATAGGTTTTGGAAGCCTTTGCTTCCAAAGGCTGCATCTGAGACTCTTCGGATGACTGCTCTGTTTGCCTGGGAGAGCTTTAAGCCAGGCAATGGATGGATGTGGCAATATAAAAGCTCAGTTTCCTTGCCTCAGGTTAGGACACCTTGGAGGCATAACTTACTACAGAGTTCCCTTGAGGGATCAGTTTGGACCTACCATCCTTGGAACCTGACCTGAAATTGCACTCTGTCTTGGCTTCTTCCCCCACTTCCTTCCTAGTTTCTTCTGGGAGTGCTTTTTACACAAATCACATGTACATGAATCCTCAACTTAGGGTCTGCTCCTGGGGAACTCAAACAAGAAATCAGATAACTATTAAAGGAATGTTCATTTAGATAGAAATTTTGAGGATAAAATTGAAAATATATTTTTTAAACAAAAACACGTGAACAAATTAAGTACTAAAATGAAGTATGGGTGAATTCCTTCATAATACAGAAGTGGTGAAAGTTTTTTGACTTATGACTTAAAATCAAGAAGCAATGTAAAGAAAAGATTGATAAATTCTGCTACATAAAAATTAAAATAAAATTTTCTTTAAAAACATAAGTAAAGAAAATGACAAAATTAAATAAATATTTGCATCTTTTATCATTGGTGAAGGGCTAATCTCCTTTCTACATAAGGAGCTGTTAAAAATTTAGAGGACAGCAGGGAGGCACATTCTCTTCATTTCTATTCAACAAGTACTGGAAGTCCCAGCCAGAGCAATTAGGCAAGAAAAAGAAGTAAAAGGCATCCAAATCAGAAAGGAAGAAACAAAATTGCCCCTGTTGGCAGATGGCATGATCTTATTTATAGAAAACCCTAAATACTCCATTTTAAAAAAAGCTGTTATATCTAGCAAATAAATTCTAGTGAAGTCTCAGGATACCAAAATCAACATTCAAAAATCAGTTGCATTTCTACACACCAACAATGACTTCTCTGGAAAAGAAATTAGGAAACAATCCATTTATGATAACACAAAAAAGCATAAAGTACTTAGAAATAAACTTAGCTAAGGAGATCAAACACTTATAGACTAAAAACTACAAGCATTAATGAGAGCAATTAAACAATACAAAAACAAATGAAATGACATTCCATGTTCATGGAATGAAATAATATTGTTAAAATTTCCATATCACTCAAAGTGATCTACATATTTAATGTAACCCCTATCAAAATTCTACTGGCATTGTTTTTTGCAGAAATAGAAAACATTTCTTGAATTTATATGGAATAACAAGGCCAGGAATAGCTGACTCAATCTTGAGAAGAAAGAACAAAGATGGAGGCATCACGCTTCCTGATTTCAAAATATATTATAAAGCTATAATAATCAAAACAGTATGTATGAGACTGGCATAAAGACAGATATATCAACTAATGCAACAGAATAAGGAGCCTAGAAATAAGGAATGCACATACACAGTCAATACATCTTTGACAAGAGAGCCAAGAATACACAATGAAAGAAAAATAGTCTCTTCAACAAATGGTGCTGAGAAAGTGAGATATCCACATGCAAAATAATGAAATTAAGCCTTTATCTTACACTATACACAAAAATAGGCTCAACTAGATTATAGACTCAAAGACCCCAAAACTGTATAACTCCTAGAAGAAAACATGGGTGAAAAGTTTCATAACATTGGTCTTGGCAATGATTTCACGAATACAACACCAAAATCACAGGCAAAAAAAAAAAAGCAACCAAACAAAAACCCCATCAAACTAAAAACCTCCTTCACAGCAAAGAAAATAATCAACAGAGTGATAATCAGGGAACTTACAAAATGGAAGAAAATATTTGAAAACCAAGCATCTGATAAGGAGATAATAACTAAAATGTTAAGGAACTCCTTCAACTTGATTGTAAAAAAACTAATAACCCAATTTAGAAATGGGACTTGAATAGATATTCTTCTGAAGAAGACATACAAAGGGCCAACAAGAATATGAAAAAAATGCTCAAATCACTAATTATTACGGGAATGTAAATCAAAACCACAATACAGTATTATCTCACAGCTATCGGGATGGTTATTATTAAAAGAAAATTCCCAAAGGCAACAATGTTGTCGAGTATGTAGAGAAATTAAAATTCCTGCATGCTGTTGGTGGAAATGCAAAATAGCATGGCCTTTTTGGAAAATAGTATGAAGTTTCCTTAAAACATTAAAAATAGAGCTACCATTTGATCCAGCAATCCCATTTCTGGAGGTTTATCCAAAAGAAATGACATCAGGACCTCAAAGAGATATTAGCACTCCTCTCTTCATTAAAACATTGTTTACAATAACCAAGATGTGAAAACAACCAAAACATCAAACAACAAATAAATGGATAAAAAATACAGTATATATATATATATATATATATATATATATATATATGTAATAGAATATTATTCAACCTTTAAAAAGAAGGAAACTCCACAGTATGTGACAATATGGATGAATCTTGAAGACACTATGCTAAGTGAAGTAAGCCAGTCACAGAAAGCCTGCCTGATTCCACTTATCTAAGGTATCTAAGATAGTCAAATTTATAAAGTCAAAGAATAAAATGGTAGTTGCCACAGGCTGGGAAAAGGGGAAAATAAGGAGTTAGTAATGAGTATAAAATTTCAGTTAAGCAAGATGAATAAGTACTAATGATCTGCTGTACAACATCATACCTATAGTCACCAATATTTTCTACACTTAAAATTTTGTTAGGAGGTGGGACCTCATGTTAAATGTTATTACCACAATAAAATAAAAATAGGAAAATAAATGAATATATAAACGGTTTTAAAAATTCAGAGGAAAAATACCAAAGTTCAATTGAAGAATGAGAAAGAGTAATTGCAGAGAGAAAAGTAAACTGGCCCTTAAACATATGAAAAGATGCCTAAAATAACTCAAATAGAAATTACTACTACTCAAAGATACTTTATGCTTATTAAATTGGCAAAAATGAAATGATTGACAAAACATTCTGTTGCAAGACTGTGCAGAAACATATGCACTCATAACTTGATGGCAGAAAGTACAAAATGGCACACTTAGGTGGGATTTTGGCAATATCTAGTGGAATTAAATATGCCCATATTCTTTTACTCAGCAGTACTGAAGATATGCCTCCACAAGACTAAAACAATATACACATAAGTTTATTAGTCATGTATTATTTAAAACAATAATAGTCTGAAAAGAATGCATCTCTGTTAACATAGACTGGTTGAATAAACTAGCCAGGTGATGGAGTACTATACAGCCATAAAGAAAGAATGAGGACAAACTCTCTGAATTGAAATTGAGTACTTTCCAAGATGTAGTAAGTAAAAAAAAAAAATCAAGGTATAGAACAGTCTATGATCCACTACATTTTTTTAAAAGATTTATTTATTTATGATAGAGAGAGAGAGAGAGAGAGAGAGAGGCAGAGACACAGGAGGAGGGAGAAGCAGGCTCCATGCCGGGAGCCGGACGCGGGACTCAATCCCGGGACTCCAGGATCACACCCTGGGCCAAAGGCAGGCGCTAAACCGCTGAGCCACCCAGGGATCCCTGATCCACTACATTTTGTGTATGAAAGAAGGGAAAGGGGCACCTGGGTGGCAAATTGGTTAAGTGCTGGATTCGTGGTTTCAGCTCAGGTCTGATCTCAGGGTTGTGCGATAGAGCCCTACATCAGGCTCCATGCTCAGCAAGGAGTCTGGGTTTATCTCTCTCTCTCGCTCTCTCAAATAAATCAATAAATCTTTAAAAAGGGGAGAATAACCATCTCCCATGCACATATATACAACAATGTGTGTGTCTACACACCTACCCATTATTTACATTGTATATATATTGTGTGTGTATATATATATATATAACAACATATCACTACATGCATATAGTTACATATACACATGCTTAATATTTGCAAAAGAAAAAAGAAACATAGGAAGGACAATCAGAACGTAAGAATAGCTACTATGGAGATATGAATGGAGAGAAAGGTATCAAGGTGGAACTGAGACTTCTCCAAGGATTCACATTTTTGAAATATATTAATATTTTATGTATTCAAAAGTAAAATTACATCAAAAGAAGCAAAAAAAGAAAATCCTAATATTGACCATAAGCAGAGACAGATGAATCTTGCTACATATTAAAATGATAATATATTCACACTGAGAAAAAAAGAATTATAAATTATCTTAAGCAACTTTGAAACGTGGTTCTCTGACTCCAACACTCTGTATATTTAGTAGCATATATTCTGAAGATGAAAAGAGCTGTAAAATAATCTTAAAATTTACCCAGTAGGTTTATTGTCAGTACTATTGGTTCGGTTTAAGTATATTGTGGGATCAAGCAATTTGAGCACAAATATGAAAATTGCTGTATTTTATTGTAACAGGAAATAAATAAAAAAATTATGAGCCCATAATGACACCCAAAGAGAAGGTGGGGTGGAGAGAAGAGGCAGGAGGAAAAGGAGGAAGAGGAGGAGAAGGAGGATTTTGACTGTGGTACTGTAGTTGTTTAAAAGAATGTCCTTGATCTTGGGAAATGTGCACTGAAGTATTTGGTAAAGCGGTTTGATGTTGTCATTTCATTTGAGAGTACTCAGTTCAGAAAAAAATATAATATATGCATATGCACATAGGAAAAGGAAGTAAAACAAATGGAGCAAAAACAAAAAAAACAATTGGTGAATCTGAGTAAAGAATATAGGAGAGATCCTTACACTATTCTTGGAATTTGAAATTATTTCTAAGTAAAAAGTTAGTAAATGAAGTTACTCCAAAAATGCTACCTTCTCAGCATGTGCAACATTTGAGAGCAGAGCAGACGGAAGGGCTGTTCTCCATGCTCAAATATTAACCCTGGTGCAGGATGCAGGCTGATTAGAAAACAGGGAGTAGGACCAGTTCCCAGTAACCAAATTAATCCTCTAATAACTGAGAACACATAGCTCACAAAAGCAAAATGTCTCTAGTTTTTATCATTAGAGATCACAAGGACTTTAATTGCCAAAAACAAATGGATGGAGTTTTAGATGCGGAATAACTGATGCTAAGACCAGGTAAGAGGCCACAGCCCAGCTTGGCTTGATAGGTCCCTGGAACAGGGAAGAATCTGGTGTATATGTCAGGCTGTGTGTGTATGTACGTGCACAGAGGTCAGGCCCCAAATGGAGAAGGAGGAGAGAAAGTATAAGGATGGCAACAGGCAGAAATGCTTTCCTGAATAAAAGGCAAAGTGGAGGGAGCACCAGGAGGCCACAGCCCCTCTCACTTGGGCCTTCAGAATCAGGCCTTTGCAGCCACCTCATTAACACATCATTAAGAAGAGTCCATTCTACCTAAGTGAGTGTTTCTCAGAAAAATGGATTATTTCTGTCCCCTTAAAATTCATAAATGCTGCCCAGAAAGCCCTAGGTTTCCTGTAATGTCTATTAAAAATTCCGGATATTCTAGCAGCAATGTCCAGTCCCCACTATTTCCACTAAGAGAAATAAAATAGTAACACTAAATTATGCTTGTTCTCTCTTAAATGATGTACGCAGTGGAGAGAAGGTATAACATTGGATTGGATACTCAGTCTTTCAGGATCATCACTAAAATACCTGACAGTCTCTTAAAAATTGTAGTATGTTTCATTCTCTAAGGACTAAAATGCAAGAAAACCATTTCTGTTATTAGAGTATTGTGGGTTTTTTTTTTCTTTTTGAAATAGTAAAACTAAAAGAGTTTACCCTAATAGTGAGTGTGAGATTAAATTGGCTTTGATTCCTGAACTGTTGTTTCTTTAGAGCTATAAAATACTTTTGTTTCAGAGTATCTTATACTCATAGGAAGGAAGGAAACTGACATTTATTGGCTGCCTACTATGTGCTAAGCATTGCACTATTTCATTTAATCCAGAATTTAGCTCATTCCAAACTCAGAAGTAAAAGACAGAAAACACTAAAAGATTCTTTTTTATTAGAAAGGGATAACATTAGCACCATTTTGTTCTGTGGATACAAATTCAGACCTATACATTGAACTATGTTTTCATGTGTAGTCTGCAGTATCTAAATGTTTATGTCCCCTTAGGTTGTTTTTGTCAATAAGAATTTCTTACTGCAACTATTTTTCCTTTCTTCATTTCCTGGTGGTTTCTTCTTTTTATAGAATAGAAGACTTACAATATTGTATCAATGAGGCAGATTGTGTCTTATTTTCTCCTTTTCACTTAAAGACAATATAAAAACATTGCAGAAAATTTGGCAAAATGAGGAAGAAAAAACATCTAAAACCTCACCACGCTACAACAATAATGCTTTTCAATTTTGTATATTCATTTCCAGTCTCTGTTGATAGTGTTATGTTTTTACACAGTTGCAATAAAAGTGTATGTGCAAGTGGGGACCTTTTACTCATCTTCTACATATCCTGTCATGCAAATATCTATTTTTCACTATTATAATTCTTAGTGCTAAATAATATTCAATAAAACCACTATACCATAATTTCCTTAAGTGTGTCTCTACCTTTAAACCGCTAGATTGCTCCCTATTTTCCAACATTAGGCAAATTGTGTCAAAAATTTCTTCACCTATATAGCACTGACTTTCTTTTTCAACCATTTCCTTAGGATAACTTCCTAATAGAATATGAGCACTTTTATGGCAATTGACCCGTCTTCTCAAATTGCTTTCTGAAAGTACTGTAGTCAAATGACAACCCTCCAGCTTCAAGTACATTCCAGAGCTACCACATTTTCCTCAGCCCTCCTTCAGTACTTGCTTATTTGAATCATAATGCTTTTGGCCCAGCTAGTAGATAAAACATGGTATCATTTAGTATTCTATGGCATGTCTTATTTGACTTAAAAAAAATTTTAAGGCTTTAATTTTTTTAGAGCAGTTGTAGGTTAACTGCAAAGTGAAGAGGACAATTTTCTATATATCCAATGCCCACACCATGCAAAGCTTCCCCCTACTATCAACATCCCACAGCAGAGTGGTACATTTGTTACAGTTGATGAATCTACATGGACATGTCGTTATTGCCCAGAGTCCATAGTTTACATTAGGGGGTCACTCTTGATATTGTACATTATATGGATTTGGACACACGTATAATGACATATATCCACTATTAGAGACTCATAAAAAGTAGTTTCATTATCCTAAAAATCCTCTGAACTCTGTCTATTCATCCATTCCCCTCTCCAATCCCTGGAAGCCACTGATCTTTTACTGTCCCCATAACTTTGCCTTTTCCAGAATGTCATAGAGTTTGAATCATATTCTATGCACACTTTTCAGACTGGCTTCTTTCATTAATGACATGTATTTAAGATTCCTCCGTGTCTTTTCATGGCTCAACTGCTGATTTCTTTTTAACTGAATAATAGTCCATTGTCTGGAACACCATGGCGTATTTTATGCATTCACCTACCGAATGACATTTTGGTTGCTTTCATGTTTTGGCAGTTATGAATGAAGCTGCCGTAAATATTGTGTGCAGGTTTTTGTGTAAATATTCTACTTGGATTATATTTGCATATCTTTCATTGTAACCAAGTTTGAACATGTCATCTTATTTGTGTTTTCGAAGGTAGTGAATTTCCAAAAGAATTTGTTTGTTTGTTTGTTTGTTTTTAGAGATGAGAAAGAGGGAGACAGAGAATCTCAAGCAGTCTTACCCAGCACAGAGCCTGACATGGGGCTCAGTATAACAACCCTGAGTTTGTGACCTGAGCCAAAATCAAGAGACAGATGCTTAATTCTCTGAGCCAATCGGGTGCCCCTAAAGTAGTGAATTTTTGTGTGAATTTTCTTTTTCCCAATTTTCTGTCCAAATCTGCATGTTTTGTATTTTGGCCAATTTCTACTTTTTTGTTTTAAAACCAATGTCCCTGAAAGTCATTACCTGAAATGTTCTTCTCAGTATGTGACTTAATGTTTAATTTTGTTTTTCCAAAATGATGGTCTTCATGTTTATATGGTCAAATCTATCTTTCCTTTTATACTTCCTTCTATGCTTTAAAGGTTTCAAGGTTAACTCTTCTCCTGAAACCTGAAAAATATTCAAATCTATACTTCTACCTAACTTGCCAATATGTTTATAATGTATTTGGGCGAATTCTGTGAAATGCACTTCTAAGCTATTATTTTTCTAAATTGCTAACCACTTATCTGAACTGCAGTATTTGGGATGCCTCTTTTACATTATCTATGATCAAATCTATTTCTGGATGTTCCACTCTATTCCATCTCTGATTTTCCTCTACTACTATGCTCTTTATATTTTTGTTGCTTATAAATAGGCATTTTGATTGTATTTGTAATGGGGTCTTATATTAGCTCAGGGTGCCATGACAAAAAAACCCCATAACCTGGGTGGCTTAAACAACAGTTGTGTATTTCTCATGGGGCCAGAAGTCCAAGATCAAGATGGCATTTGACCCAGTTCATAGTAAGGGTGCTCTTTCTGACTTGCAGATGGCTGCTATCTTGCTGTGTTTTCATACGGCAAAGAGAAAAGAGTGAGCTCTTCAGTGTCTCCTCTTACAAGAACACTAATCCCACTAGATCTGGGCCCCACCCTTATGACCTTACATAACCTTAATTACTTCCTTTACTTGAAATACAGTCACACTGGGGCTTGGAGCTGCAACATGCATTTGTGGGGAACACAATTCATCCATAGCAGGGTCACATTGCCCAAGAAGCATTCCAGTCCAATTATGTTTCTGACCCTATAATTTCAGATTCCTGAACATCGTCAAAGCCAGCCATAACCTCCAGCAGCTATTTCTAATCATCATCCTAGATCCTATTCCTCAGCCCCCACACTGCTGCTTTAGATTCCTAGTGCTGTACTCCAATCCCCATGATTTGTCTCTGGCCTCTTATAATTGTGCCAGCCCTATACATCCCTCTTGACATTTTGAATCTCTGTAACTCTGCATGGCTCTGGCTCTCTAGTCCATTCTTCCATGGAGCCCCTTGTGGCCTCAGGTGAAAATCTTTATTGAACTGTCATCAGGCTAGCCTCCAGCTCCCTACATTTCTACAGTTTCTTCTGGAAGGATAAGACACATAATGACATCACAATTCACCTTCCAGTTTCATATGAACTCATAATACAGGACTCTATGACACCTTTGTCTCTGCTAACTGTGGTTTAGGTCAATGTAATGGGCCTGTATGTCAGGCTTCTTAAATATGAACCTTAGGATAAGGGATTGCTAAAATCAATACTATTTGCTTGTAATATTCTCTTACTGTGTGTCTTCAAGACTGTTCTCTTACTCTAGACACTATTCCACATCCTTTTTGAAGAGATTGGTGTTCTCACTGTTAGGTTTCCATCGGGTTAGGCAGGCATGGATGACCTGCTAACTGAGCATGTCAGTATGGTGACAAAGACCCTTTCCTTTAGCTTTGGAATCCTCCTCAAAGCCCTGGAGAAAAATTAGATGCTATTTGAAATGAAGGACTTTCTTAAAAAACTCATTCACTCCCAGAAAACATAACTTGGTCTTTTGTTCTTCATTATAAAATCTCCTAAAATAGCAATTGAGAATACGAGTATTTGGCCAGGCACTATTTTATTTGTCCCTCCATCTCTGGCACTTAGTGTAGTGCCTGGCCCATAGTACACACTTAACAAATATTTATGGAAGACAAGAAAGACGAGGTGAATTTAAACCTGGGAGCTGAGCCCAGTTTTTAATTTTATATTTTTTCCTTTATTTTTTAATAAATTTATTTTTTATTGGTGTTAAATTTACCAACATACAGAATAACACCCAGTGCTCATCCCGTCAAGTGCTCTCCTCAGTGCCCGTCACCCATTCACCCCCACCCCCCGCCCTCCTCCCCTTCCACCACCCCTAGTTCGTTTCCCAGAGTTAGGAGTCTTTATGATCTGTCTCCCTTTCTGATATTTCCTACCCATTTCTTCTCCGTTCCCCTTTATTCCCTTTCACTATTTTTTATATTCCCCAAATGAATGAGACCATATAATGTTTGTCCTTCTCTGATTGACTTATTTCACTCAGCATAATACCCTCCAGTACCATCCATGTCGAAGCAAATGGTGGGTATTTGTCATTTCTAACGCATGCCTCTAATTTTTACATCCTGGCAGACTCTTAATTATTTCCCTCATGGACCCTACTCTTCCTCCATCTTGCCCCTCCTCCCTCCTTAATTTTATATTTTAGAATTATTTGTTGGCTTCATGAATGTGTGATCCCTTCAACATAGTTGCACTAAGATACTGCTCACAGGGACAAAATTCTGAGTCTCAGGGGCATTCTTCCACGGGTTTGGCCAGAAGTGTGCTTCACAGAAGGATCTACCAGACATCTCTGCCTAAAATTTAGAAGAGGGGAGGAGGTTTTTATTCATTCTTCAGTTCTATAGGTATTTGATATAGTTCCAAAGATGAGAAAAAGCAATGTACCCCCATAAGACGGGAACAGAGGCTCAAAGAAAGAGGACATTGAAATTAACAGTGGGCCTGCATTTTTTAAAAGAGGAATTGCTTTACATACTATGAAAATAATGGAGATTGGTATTAAGAAATTTACTATTCTTTCCTATCCCTCCCAAACCTGGATCTTACAAAAGTTATAGGATTGATATTCCCACCACTTACCATCAAAAACTGCATCACATCATTCAGACACATCACTTAGAAATTGTAATTCATGGAGTGAGGATTCAGGAATGAATTTGGTGGCAATTCACATCAAGTTCCTACTGTGAGAACTTTCTATTTTATAATCTTTCTTATCTGAAATAGTTTTCCTGCACCTTTCTACCTCATTGCTTCCTATTTTAAAATTAATCTTTTGTTCTGGGGCTGCACTTTGTAATTTCTCTTGTCCTCTATTATTATTTACTATTTTAAATCTGTGTGGCTTCAGGGATAGTCTATTTGAAAGTTGTTAGCAAAAAGTTTTATGGCCAAAAGCATCACATTCTTGGTAGCAAAGCAACCTGTGCTACGTACCCAACTGATTGTACATTCCCAGAATTCTGTTCAGAACTCCTAGGAAAGTGGTCTTTAAAAAAATATTTATTTATTTATTTGAGAGAGAGTGAAGGAAGGAGCAGAGGGAGAGAATCTTCAAGCAAACTCCGCACTAGGCATGGGGTTCAATCCCATAACCCATGAGATCAGACCTGAGCCCAACCCAAGGTGCTTAACCAACTGAGCCACCAAGGCACCCCAGAAATGTGGTCCTAAGGACTTAGCAGGGGCCTTTACACTGTGAAGATAGAAAGCCCTGAGAATGAAAAAGCAAACAGAAATTTATGGGTATGAGATATCACCTATAGATGTGAGGATACTGTAGTTTATTATTGAGGATTACAAAGTACCAAATAGAGGGAGCCCACTAGCACACTGCTTTTCAAACTTTAATGTGTATATGAATCACCAGGGCATTTTGTTAAATGTATATTTTAATTCAGTAGAACTGGAGTTAGGCCTGAGAGTCTGCATTTCTAACACACTCCCAGGTGATGCTGATGCTGACGATCCATGGACCACACTCTGAGGAGAATAGTCTTCTTATGATTTATTTATTTACATCTTCTTTGCTGCAAAGAATGTTACCATTTATTAAGCCAGAGTGATAAAACAAGATAAAAAATAAGTGAAGAAATTAAGGTTAAGGTGAGGGGAGTAGGAAAGGAAGAAAGCAGTCTGGAAGGATCAGTTGATGTAGGAAATGCAAACCATCATGCTGTGAACAATTGCTAGAGAAGGGAAAGCATTTCTGTGCTTTTTACTGTTCAGAGCAAAATGAGAAACTTGACCTGTTACAAATCTTAACAGTGTTTGTGAGATAAAACCTTCCCAGTGCTCAGCAGAAGCAAGTGGCACTGAGCACCAGGGGCTTCATTTCCTGTGGGTAACCAGGCAAGAGGCCCCAGGTGAAGCAGTAAGCAACATTCTTCAATGTGTTCCGAGAGGAAATAGAATGGTTAACTCTTAGTTTTATTTTTTTAAATAACGTATGCATCTGTGTAGGTCCGTGGCATAGTGACAACATGTAGATTTATGACTCTCTGATGCTCTAGCTTGTCTCAAGGATAAGATTTAGGATCTCTAGGATGGAAAGACTGCATATCCTTCAGTATGGATTATTTATATAGAGATAAATCATATATATGTACCCAGCTTAGGAAGTTTGTGTAATAGGATACATAAAAGGATATGGAACGATTTTGTCCAAAGCTGAGCACAAGTCCTCCACTAGGCACAGTCCCCTGAGATTTGCTAAGATGTAGACTAACTCATCCTCCAATTACTCACCCTATCACCAATCTTCAGAATATATATGAGGAGGCTAGATAGTCACTAATATGATCTTTGAAGGAAATTCACAGAAAAAAAGGATGTGGCATTTTCCCCCTCCTCTAGGGAAGGATGGGGGTTTTCTCCCACCCAGTCCAATTTGGAATCTTAAAGCACTTGATGAGGGATTGCTTCCTAAAAGAAGAGCCCAAGATTCTTACAGATATGCCTAAAGCTGTTTCTTGAGTGTTTTAGTCAGTGACACACTAATAAGTGTTTAACAACCTGCTCTCTGAAAAGGGAGTGAAGGTGGAGGAAGCCCTGATTTGTAGCATTTGCTGATTTCTGTGGTGTAAATATTCCCATCAAGCTTGAGGTTACTGATGTAAAGTTGTGAAGAAATGTGTACAAATGTCAGCTTCAGAACATCACCAATTTTAGGTAAACCCCACATTACTACAATAACAGCCCCCAAATGTGTTTTGTAGACACCTCCCACATTAACTTGGAGTTTGATCATCTGACTTGCTTTCAGCCATGGGAAATCAGCAAGTATAACAGAAGCAGAGGCTTAGAACATGCTTGTGCTTTGAGGCTTTCCCTCTTGGAATGCTTCATCATATAAGGAAACCTGGGATAGCCTGCTGGAGACTGAAAGATCACTCAGAGAAATGTAGCCCAGCCAACACCCAACACAAAACTGCAAGACATGTGAGTGAGGTTACCTTAGACCAGCCAGCCCTGACCAAGCCACCAGATGATCACAGCTATATGTGTCACCACAAGGCAGACCAGCAGAAAAACCATCCATCTGAGCCCATCCCAAATTACTGACCCACAGAATTTTGAGCAAACAAAGTGGTTGTTGTTTTAATCTGCTAAGTTTTGGAGTGTTTTAGCCTGCTAAGTTTGTATGGAACAATAGATAACTGACACAGTCCATATATGTCCTCTGAAGTTTAGGGCACATAGGAGTATTGGTGCTGGTAGAGTAGCTCACGATGGCATGGCATGGAGAGAAGGGTCAGTATTGGTTCAAACCATCCTTCCACCTCTTGGTGAGCAAGGTCAAGTCTTTGCCATGAAGGGGATCCTTGAAAGGACTCCACCCAAAAAGGCTACCTGTTGGGACAAAAAAGACCCCACAAGAATAGAGATTATGGGAAGTCCCCTAGAAGCAGGAGATGAAGGGGTATTATTAAGAGAGGTCTGCCGGAAAGCTTATTGCCCACATCTGAAGGAAAGTATAGTGAGGCAGCTTCTGCCAATGCACTTCATAGAAGACTTAGGGTTTGGATGCCTACCAAGATAAAAGGGTATTCAGCAGTCAAGAGAAACATAAACAGCACCAACTCCAAGCTCTCTTTTCTCCATTCCTTCTTTAGAGGAGCCTCCGTGGGAGTAGAATAAAGAGTAAAATAGAAGAAAGCTGTTTCCTGTTTGTATTGTACCAAATCTGGGCAATTCCATAACTTGGAAAACTTATATTTGCATTTAAAGACCTCTTAAAAATTAAAAAATAAAGACCTCTTAAATGATATTCTATGCATAATGAGTGGCTTACAGACACTCAATAAAAATTAAATATTATCATATTCATTCATTCAATAAATATGGATGCAGGATTACTTTTGCCAGGCAAGTTGTAAGATCTAAGAATTGAGCAATAAACAATATAAAGTTCTTAACCTTCATAGAGCTTACATTCTAGTGTGGAGACAGGTAAAAAAGACAAATACATAAGTAAGTATCAGTGGGAAGTGCTCAAATGAGAATAGACATGTATTTTTTGGTATCATTCCAGTGAGTGAGTCACCTCATTACTTTTGGGTGGGTATGATAGTTCAGGTTCTCCACTCAACTTCTATTAGCACTTTGATGAAAGGGGCTTTTAGTCATTCCTTCTTGGCAGTTGGGGGCCAAAATTGTACATGAGGAGAGGACAGCAAGGGGGTAATGGATGATAGAGATGCTATCTATCCTTCATTATTATGTCCTAACACTTCCCAAGCAACCAGTGAAATTCTCAATATGTAGTTACTTAACACAACTTAAATACTCAACACCAGTACAGAGGATAAGTAATTGTGATATATTTATAGAATGGAATGCTATGCACTAATGGCCATAAATGAATGGTATCATGTATAAAGATGGATGAACTTCAGGAATGTAATGTGACAAATAAAAAGCAACTCACAAAAGAAAACACACACCATGTTAATAATTATATAAAGCTTGAAAACAGGCAAAACTAAGCAAGATATTTTTTTAGGGTTACCTGAATGGGTGCAAATGAAAAACTGTAATGAATAATGAGGATCATTCTTGAATGAGTGGGGTGTGACTAGGGAGAGGTATACAGAAGCCTTCAAAAATATCGGTAATGTCCAGCTTATTTTTTCTAATTTTTTTAAATTTTTATTTATTTATGATAGTCACACAGAGAGAGAGAGAGGCAGAGACACAGGCAGAGGGAGAAGTAGACTCCATGCACCGGGAGCCCGACCTAGGGATTTGATCCCGGGTCTCCAGGATCACGCCCTGGGCCAAAGGCAGGTGCCAAACCGCTGCGCCACCCAGGGATCCCCAGTAATGTCCAGCTTAAACTTTGATCTGTGTCAAAATCAGGAAAAAAACTCGCTGGAAGTCTGAGTCTTATTCGACTTTCATGAATTTGAACCTCTTTCTCCTCTATTAATTAGCTCTCCAGTTGACTCTGATAGACAGTAAGTTTTGAGAACCAAGGTTTTCTTAAGCTAGGTAGTGTGTAACCAGAAATTGACTTTGTAATTATCATTTAGCTATATATGTACGTTAAATATATTCTTTATATGTATAATACATTCCATTTAAAACTTTTGTGTAATTGCCTTGACAGCCTTGTCCCTACTTTCTAAGCCTGAAAACTCCAGCAGTCCAAGACTCTTAACCACGACTGGACAGACCTCAAGATACTTTATCGGGGAGTCTAGATTCAGAAATTGGATTGTTCAGTCTAGTTTGAATCAAAACCCCAAGCTTGATTTGGCATTAAACTATATTTCTCTCTCACTTTATACCTGATTCAGACTAAAAGTAAAAGAAGTGTGGTTGACATGGTTGACTTCTTTTTCTCCCCTTAAATTCCCCTCCACCAGCTGCTGTAGTCAAAGCTACCACCATGATTCATCACCACTACTACTATTATGATATTCTATTAACTGTTCTATCTTTTCTCACTTTTGCTTTTCCCTACAACCCATTCTCGACACAGTAGCCTGAATAACATTTGTTTTATTTTTTTTTAGTTTAATTTATTTAGGCTTATAGAAAAGTTGTGTAAATAGTACAAGAGAGGGAAGCCTGAGTGGCTCAGTGGTTGAGCATCTGCCTTTGGCTCAGGTCGTGAGCCTGAGGTCCTGGGATCAAGTCCCACATCAGGCTCCCCGCAGGGTGCCTGCTTCTCCCTCTGCCTGTGTCTCTGCCTCTCTCTATTTGTGTCTCTCATGAATAAATAAATGAAATCTTTTTTAAAAAATAGTACAAGAGAGTTCCCTTATATCCCTTACTCAGGTTTCCCTGATGTCAGCATCTTACATAACCATGGTACACTTATTAAAACCAGGAAATTCACGTTGGTACAATATTATTAACTGAACTACATGCCTTATTCTAATTTTAGCAATTTTCCCACTGTCCTTTTCTCTTTCAGGATCCTATGTAGGATCTCACATAGCATTTAGTTGTTGGTCCTGCTTAATCTCCTCCCGTCTATAAAAGTTCCTCACTCTTTCCTTACCTTTTAATGACCTCTACACATTTGAAGAGTATTATCAGTGATTTTGTCTAATGTCCCCTGGTTTAGGTTTTTTCTGATGTCTCTTAATGATTGGAGTGAGGCATTTTGGTATGCCTAATTTAAAGATTTTCAGAGGTCTCCAGTACACTACAAATAAAATCAAATATCACGAACCAAATCTGGCATTATCTGGCTCTTCATTTTTGCTCTCGATTTACCTTAAATCACTTTGGCCTAGCCACAGTGGGTACTGTAGTTTGAATTGCCCAGGAAGCACACTGTGAGATGGAGTTCACTGCAAGGGATGTTTATTAGGCAGAGCCCTGGGGACTAACCCTTATGGAGGGAATGGGAGAAAGGGTAGTAGGCAAATGGGGAAATTGAGCTGCAGTGCTGGCACAGTGACTCACTTAACTGATCCTACATAAAGCCCTGGGGCTAGGAATGGCCTTTCAGATTTGTCCCCCATTTGCAGTAACATGGCCAAGCCTTATACTTCCCACATGAACTGATCCCTGGAAAGGGTGTGACCTTAGTGCCATTGCACCTGAAGTTCCTGACACTGAAAGTCTTCTGCCCTTAGCATTCCCAGCAGCTGGGACAGTAAGCCGTTCAGTGAAGGAAGATCTAGGTGATACATGACTGTGTTCTGCCAAACTCTTTCGTTTCTAGGTCATTTTCCCTTTAGAAAACTTCATGCACTTGTCCATCTAGCTGTTATGCTTTCCTCTGGTTGTTTGCATAGATGATTCATCCTCATCCTTCAGAAATGAGCTAAATTATCAGTGCCACAGTGAGGCCTTCCTGGTTTCCTTCTTCCTATTTCATGATTTATGATTACATATCTGTTTATTAATTTACTGCCTCCTGATGGGGCTGAGAGCTCCATAAAGGCAGGAAGCACATAAATTTGGCTCACCTCTGTTTACCACCACTTAACTTGGGGCCCAGCCCATAGCAAGCCCTCAATAAATTGTCTAAAATGAATGAACAACAGGATGAATGGATGAAATAAAATAAATCTGGGTTTGTTAGACAGAACTTCAGAGTATGGCAAATAGTCCCAGACAACCAGGAAGTGACCTAGGGTGTGTAGTGTACTGCAATCTCCTTAAGTAAAGGGTTCAGGAGGTGGAAAATGCATTGAGAAACTCAGAAGTCAAGTTGAGTCCAATCTGTTGTCAATGGTGAGTTTTAGTGTACTCAGGCTGCCATAACACAATACAATTGATGGTGTGGCTTAAACAACAAAAACATGTTTTCTCACAGTTCTGGAGGTTGAGAGTTCAAGATCAAGGTGACAGTGTGCTCAGGTGCTAGTGAGAGCCCTTCACCTGGCTTCTAGACGACTACCTTCTTGCTTGGTCTGCTGGCTTATCTTCACATGGTGGAGAAAGGGCAAATGAACTCTCTGATGTTTCTTCTTATAAGGGCACTAATCCCATAATGGGGGCCCACCCTTATGATCTCATGATCAAGAAACCTAATTACTTTCCAAAGTCTCTACATCCAATACCATCACACTGAGGGTGGAGGGCTTCAACACAGGAATTTGGGGTACACAATTCAGTCCATAGCAAGATGTAATGCATTTTATATTGTTTGTTTAAAAGACTATTAACTTACATAATTTTGCATTGAGTTTGTGTAAAAGACTAAATATATTAGCTCATTACCTTTTCTAAAGCATATGGTTAGACCTCAAGGAATAACATCACCACATATTAAGTTTGAAATACTACAGATATACTCCTTTGGGCAAAAAGTACTGTTGATAAATGAATATGAGCAACTTACCAATCTTTGAAATATCAATTTTCAAGTGTTCATGTGCATTAAAGTCTCCTGAGGATCTAGTTAAAATAGATTCCTGGGTTCCAGATCTGGTACTTTTGTCATTTAAACCAGAGTGCCAGGTGATCTGGGTACAGATTGGTGAGGCCAACAGTTTGGGGAACACCTGAGTGGTTAAGTCAACAATCCCTTAGTTTTTCTCAAACTGAATTCAACTTTCTGTTGCTTCCAACCTTGGCCTGACTGCAAGGGCACTGCAGGATTTACAGGGGATCTGGTCCATATCTGTGGTTATGCCAGGTGTCTAAGTAACAGGGGAAGAGGAAAGGTGCTCCTAATAGCCAACAATCCTCTACTTCCATTACACAAGCTGTGCACACACACACACGCACACATGCACACACAACAAGAGAGAAATGGTGCAAAAGGATATGATTGGGGTTGGGGAGAGTTGGTGGTTAAGTCTGGGAGAGTCAGGAGGTGGGTGCGGCCTGATGCAGCATCATCACTAGGTGAATAAGCATAATGACTTACACACAAAAAAAAGTTTAAATCTTTTTTATTTTATTTTTTAAATATTTTACTTATTTATTCATGAGGGACACAGAGAGAGAGAGGCAGAGACATAGGCAGAGGGAGAAGCAGGCTCCATGCAGACAGCCCGATGTGGGACTCGATCCCGGACCCCAGGATCATGTCCTGGGCCAAAGGCAGGCGCCCAACCGCTGAGCCACCCAGGCGTCCCTAAACCTTCTTTAAATCAAACTTTTAAAACAGGTTTAGGTCCACAGAAAAATTGAGGTGAAGTTGGACATTTTCCATGTACCCTCTGCCCTGCCCCTACATATGCATAGCCTCCCCCATTATCAACATCCCCCACCAAGGTGATATATTTGTTACAACTAATGAACCTACATTGACACATCACAATCACTCAAAGTCTATAGTTTACCTTATGATTCACTCTTGGTGTTGTACATTGTATGGGTTTGGACAAATACATAATGACATCTATCCATTGTTGTAGTATCACACAGAGTTTATTTATTTCTCTCTCACCCCTAAAGTCTGGCAACCACTGATCTTTATACTGTCTCCATAATTTTGCCTTTTCCAGAATGGCATATAGTTAGAATCAGACAGTAGGTAGCCTTTTCAGACTGGCTTCTTTCACTTATTAACAGGCATTTAAGTTTCCTCCATATCTTTTCATGGCTTGATAGCTCATTTCTTTTTAGCACTGAATCATATTCCATTGTCTGGATGGACCACAGATTATTTATCCATTCACCTACTGAAGGACATCTTGGTTGCTGCCAAATTTTGGCAATTATGAATAAAGCTGCTATAAACATCTATGTGCAGGTTTTCATGAAAACATAGGTTTTTGACTCCTTTGGGTAAGTACCAAGGAGTGCAGTTGCTGGATTGTATAGTTAAGAGAATATTTGGTTTTATAAGAAACTACCAAACTGTCTTCCAAAGTGGCTATACCACTTTGCATTCTTGTGAACAATGAGTAAGTGTTCCTGTTGCTCCACATCCTCACCAGCATTTAGTATTATTAGTGTTCCTCATTTTTATATTCTTAAAGGTATGTAGTAGTATCTCTGCTGTTGCTTTAATTTACATTTCCTTGATGATATATGATGCAGAATATATTTTCATATGCTTGTTTGCAGGACGCCTGGGTGGCTCAGCGGTTGAGCATCTGCCTTTGGCTCAGGGTGTGATCTCAGGGTCCTGGAATCGAGTCCTGCATGGGACTCCCCGTGGGGGGCCTGCTTTTCCCTCTGCCTATATCTCTGCCTCTCTCTCTCTATGTCCCTCATGAATAAATGAATAAATCTAAAAAGAAACAAATAAACCCAAATCATATGCTTGTTTGCCATCTGCATATTCTTTTGGTAGTGTCTATAAAAATCTTTTACCCATTTTTAATTGTTTTTTTTTTATTGAGTTTTAAGAGACCATTGTATATTTTGGATAACAGTCCTTTATCAGAAGTGTCTTTTTAAAAATATTTTCTCCTACTCTATGGCTTGTCTTTTCATTTTCTTGGCATTGACTTTTGTAGAGCAGGATTTATTTTATTTATTTTTATTTAATATTTATTTATTTATTTATGTTGGTTTTAGCTTGTTAAAAACATCTTTATTCGAAGTGTTCTTTAACACTTCACTACACGCATTACTGAGTGAGGATCACTTCTATTCACTGAAATAACACTATGCTGAACACAGTTTAAAAATATGTTCATTTAAAAATCTTCAATAAAATAGTTTTTTGCACTTCACTATATATATTAAAGAATGGGTATGAGTTCCATTCTTTGAAATAACACTGTTCTGAAGGCAGCTTTTAAGTACCTTGTTAGAAACATCTCTTTTACAAGCGTTTTTAGACACTTCTCTACATGCATTACGGAATGTATATCTCTTCCATTCACTGATATAACACTGTTCTGAAGTTTGCAAGTAGCTTGTTATAAATATTTTATTACAAGTATCTTCCTTTCCAGTTTTATTGAGAAGAATTGGCATACGTTATCGTGTAAATTTAAGACACACAGCATGATGGTTTGATTTACATATATTGTGAAATGATTACCATAATAGCTTCAGCTAACATCCATCTTCTAATATAGATACAATGAAAAGAAAAAAAAAGGAAAATATTTTCTCCTTGTGTTGAGAACTCTTAAGATTTACTCTCATAATAACTGTCCTATATATCACACAGTAGGGTTAGCTAAGTCATTATGTTGTATGCTACATCCCTAGTACTATTTATCTTGTAACTGGAGGTTTGTACCTTTTGACTAGCTTCTCCACTTTCCCCCACCTTCTACCTCTGGTAACTATAATTCTGGTCTTTTTTTCTATGAGTTTGGGTTTTTGTTTTTTCCACACATAAGTGATATCATACAGTATTTGTCTTTCTCTTTCACTTAGCATAATGCCTTCAAAGTCTATCCATGTTGTTGCACATGGTAGGATGTTTCTCATTGTTATGGCTGAATAATATTCCACAATATATATATACCACAATTTCTTTATCCCTTTATGCATTCATGGATGCTTAGATTGTTTCTATGTCTTGGCTACTGTAAATAATGCTGCAATGAACAAGAGGGTGCAGATACCTTTATTGAGTTAGTGTTTTTATTTCCTTTGGATATATTTCCAGAAGTAGAATTGCTGAATCATATGGTAGTTCTATTTTTAATTTTTTGATTGTACTCTTTTCCACAGTGGCTGCATCAATTTGCATTCCCATCAACAGTTCAAAAGGGTTCCCTTTCCTCCACAACCATACCAGCATTTGTTATCTCTTATCTGATGATAAGATAGATGATGACCATTCTAACTGGCATGAGATGATTTCTCATTGTGGTTTTAATTTACATTTCCCTAATGACTAGTGATGTTGAGCATCTTTTCATATATACCTATTGGTCTTTTATATATCTTGTTAGAGAAATGTCCATTCAGGGTAATTTGCCCGTATTTTTAAAGTGGGTTTTTGTTGTTGTTGTTGCTGTTGTTGTTGTTGTTATCTTATTTGCTATCAGGTTGAGTTCTTTTTTTTACATTTTTTATTTTTGTTTTTATTTATTTTTTTTTTAGTTTTTTTTACATTTTTTAAATTTGAGTTGACATACAATGTTACACTAGTTTCAAGTACACAACATAATGTTTCAACAACGCTATACATTATGCTATGTTCGCCACAAGTGTAGCTACCATCTGTCAGCATGCAACACTATTACAATACCATTGCAATATTCCCTATGCTGTACCTTTTGTTCCCATGACTTATTTATTCCATAACTAGAAGCCTGTGTCTCCCACTCCCCCTTCACTCATTTTCCTATCTCTCCTCTCTCTCCCCTGTTGCAATCACCAGTTTGTTTTCTGTACCTATAGCTCTAATTCAGCTTTTTGTTTGTTTATTTGTTGTTTCTTACATTCTACATATAAGTGAAACTGTATTGTGTTTGTCTTTTTCTATCTGTACGTATTTCACTTAGCTTCTGGGTCCATCCAGGTTGTTGCAAATGGCAAGATCTTATCTTTTTTGAAATGGCTGAGTAATATTTGATTGTATAAAATAGACACACAAATCAATGGAACAGAATAGAGAGCCAGGGATAAACCCATGCATATATGGTCAATGAATCTGTAAATTGTGAGTCCTTTCAATAAATGGTGTTAGGAAAACTGGAGAGCTACAATCGAAAGAATGATACTGAACCACTTTCTTTTAAAAAAAGAAAAAGATTTTATTTATTTATCCATGAGAGACACAGAGAGAGAGGCAGAGACACATGCAGAGGGAGAAGCAGGTTCTTCGCAAGGAGCCTGATGTGGGACTTGATCCTCCAACTCCAGGATCATGCCCTGAGCCAGTGGCAGAGCTCAATCACTGAGCCACCCAAGCATCCTCTGAACCACTTTCTTACACCATACACAAAAATAAACTCAAAATGGGTTAGAGATCTAAATGTGAGACCTGAAACCATAAATCTCCTAGAGGAGAGCACAGGCAATAATATCTTCAGCATCAGCTATGGCAACCTCTTTCTAGATATGTCTCTTAAAGCAAGGGAAACAAAAGCCAAAGTAAGTAATTGGAACTACATCAAAATAAAAAGCTTTTGTGCAGCAAAGGAAATCATCAACAAAACGAAAAAGACAACCTACTGAATGGAAAACAATGTTTGCAAATGATGTATCTGATACGGGGTTAATATCCAAAATATGTAAAGAACTTATGCAACTCAACATCAGAAAAACAAATAATCCAATTAAAAATGGGCAGAGGACTTGAATAGACATTTTTCCAAAGAAGACACACAGATGGCTAACAGACACATGAAAGGATACTCAATCACTAACCATCAGGGCAATACAAGTCAAAACCACAATGACTTGGAATTCTTAAATATTTTATTTATTAACCCCTTATCAGATATATGGTTTGCAAATACTTTTCCCATTTTGTAGGTTGTATTTTCATTTTGCTGATGGTTTCTTTTGCTGTGTAGAAGTTTTTAGTTTGATGTAGTCCCACTGATTTATTTTTTTATTTTTATTTTTAATATTTTTTGTTTTTATTATTTCCTTATTTTATGTTTTTATGTTTTATTTTTAATTTTTATTTTATTTTATTTAAACTCACTTGATGAGATGAGATGACCACTTATTTATTTTTACTTATGTTGCTTGTGCTTTAGGTGTCATATCCAAAATATCATTACTAAAGCCCATGTCAAAGAACTCTTTTCTTATGTTTTCTTCTAAAAGTCTCATGGTTTGGGGTCTTACATTTAAGTACTTAATCAATTTTGTGTTATTTTTGTGAGTGGCGTCAGATATGGGTCCAGTTTCATTCTTTTACATGTGATATCCAATTATCTGAGTACCTTTTGTTGAAAAGAATATCTTTTCTCCATTGACTATTCTTGGCTCTCTTGTCAGATATTAGTTGACTGTATATTCTTGGGCTTATTTCTGGGCTCTCGATTCTGTTCCATGTGTCCATTTGTCTGTTTTTGTGCCAGTACCATACTATTTTGATTATAGATTTACAGTATAACTTGAAATCAGAAAGTGTGGTGTCTACTGTTTGGTTCTTTCTCAGTATTTCTTTGAATATTCAGGATCTTTTGTGATTCCATATAAATTTTAGGATTTTTTTCTTCTTCCGTAAAAAATGCCATTGGAATCTTGATAGAGATTGCATTGAATCTATAGATGGCTATTGGTAGTATTGACGTTTTAACAATACTAATTCTTCCAATTCATGAATACAGGATATTTTCCCATTTATTTGTGTCTTCAATTTCTTTCATCAGTGTCTTGTATTTTTCAGAGTAGAGATCTTCCACCTCCTTAGTTAAATTTATTCGTAAGTATATTATTGTTGTTTTTTAACAAGTTTTAAAAAAATATTTTATTTATTTATTTGAGAGAAAGAGAGAGAGCATGAGTAGGGTGAGGAGCAGAAGGAGAAGCAGACTGTCTGCTGAGCAGGGAGCCTGATGCAAAGCTTGATTGCATGACTCCAGGATCGTGACCTGAGCCGAAGGCAGACACTTAATCGACTGAGCCACCCAGACAATCTATTTTATTGCTTTTGATGCTACTATAAATGAGGCTAATTTCTTCATTTCTTTTTCAGATAAATGTTGGTAATGTATAGAAATACTACTGATTTTTGTATGTTGATTTTGTATCCTGCAAATTTATTGAATTCATTGATGAGATCTAATAGTTTTCTAATAGGATTTTCTATATGTCAAATCACATCATCTGTAAAAAGACAATTTTACTTCTTCTTTTCTAATTCTAATACCTTTTATTTCTTTCTCTTGCCTAATTGTTCTAACTAGGACTTCTAGTCGTATACTGAATAACAGTGGTGATAGATTATTTTGGAAATGGTTATTTTTACTACATTCTACATTCATTTTTGTAACCTTCAAACTAGAGTTGCAAGTGAAATATGTACCACTAAGATCATATTGCAAAATCTGACTATGACTATATATCTACCATTACCAGTAAGATTACCCCTATCTTTTAATGTTCTTATGTTGTTAATTAGCATGCTTTTACTTCCACTCAGAGAATTCCCTTTATTTTTCCTTGTAAAGAAGGTCTGGTGGTAATGAACTCTCTTAACTTTTGTTTGGGAAAGTCTTTATCCTTTCTTGGTTTCTAAAGGACATCTTTACCAGGTATTGAATTCTTTGTTGGCAGATATTTTCCTTGAATATTTTGAATATGTCATTGCATTCTGTCCTCACTTGAAGGCTTTCTGTTGAGAAATGGCCTGAAGAGTTTCTGTTGAGAAATCCACCAATAGTCTCATGAGGTTTCCCTTGTATGTAACTTCTCTTTTTCTTGCTGCTCTTAAAATTCTTTCTTTGTATTTGTCTTTTGATAAGTTAATTTTTATGTGTCCTGGTACAGCCCTATTCAGGTTCAACCTATTTAGGGTCCTTTGAGCCTCCTGGATCTGGATATCCATTTTTCTCCTGAGAATTGAGATGTTTTCAGTCATTATTGCTTTAAATATACTTTCTGTCCCTTCCTTTTTCTCTTCTCCTTCTGAAATTCCCATAATGCAAATATTGTTTCTTTTCATATTGATCCATAATTCTCATAGGCTATTTTCATCCTTTTTCATTCTTTTTTCTTTTTGCTCCTCTGACTAGGTAAGTTCCAATGCCTTATCTTCCAGGTCACTGACTCTTCTGCATGATGAAATCTACACTTGAAACTTTCTATTGAGTTTTTCAGTTCAGTTATTATACTTTTAAACTTTTTTGATGGTTTGCTATTTATTTCCTTATTGGACTCTTCATTTTATTCATGTATTGCTTTCCTAATTTTGCTTAGTTATGTTTGTTTTTTCTTGTAGTTCACTAAACTTCCTTAAGAGAACTATTCTGAATTCTCTGAGAGTTCATAGATCTCCATTTCTTTAGGAACAGTTATTAGAGCTTTATTGTTTCCTTTGGTAGTGTCATATTTACCTGATTTTTCATGATCCTTGATTCCTTACATTGATATTTTTGCACTTGAGTACTCAGGCTCCTCTTCCAGATTTTACAGATTTCCTTTGGCAGAGACAATTCATCAGTTAACTCAGTTTGGATTTCTGGGTGTGTCTTCTGGTAATGTCCTTTGGTAGGTTCAGATTGCTATTGTGGCCTATTTGTGAGCAAAACAAGTGTTTGAGCTCTGAAGACAGAAATAGAGGTGTGGCACTAGCTGAGAACAGATAGGACTCTTGCTTGGTTCTGTAACTAAGTGAAGATGTAAGATTAGCTCCGAAGTTGCCTGGATTTCCCAGTAAAACTTACTAGATGACTGGAACTGGGTACTATATTCTAAATATTTTATTTTTTATGTATTTATGAAAAACACACAGAGACAGGCAGAGACATGGGCAGAGGGAGAAGCAGGCTCCCTGCAGGGAGCCTGATGTGGGACTCCATCCCAGGACCTTGGGATCACACCCTGAGCCAAAGATAGACGCTCAACCACTGAGCCACCCAGGCATCTGTATTCAATTCAATAATAGATGGGTCTATGAATTAGCTTCCTTGCACTGGCAGGGCAGTAGAACACGATGCAGGACCTACACAGCTCATTGTTCTGAGACCCAAATCAAGCCAGAGTGTGCATTATATTCCCTGGTTACATGAGGCCACCAGTTTTGCTCTACAGGTAGAGGAAGCCATTGGCTGTGCTCTCTGTTTAAGTATCACTGTTGATAGGCCTGTTGAACATATTATGCAACTTCCCATATGATCTGGTTAGGTTCCTTGGTCAGGCAGGCTAAAGGCTCTATTCAGTGATGAGCAAGGCTATAAATTAGATTCCCTGCCCAGGTGCAGTGGGAGAAGTCATTCTAAGGCTGGTAAAGTTTTTATTTTGTTGTCACAGCTCAAGCTGATCCATACTTCAAGTTTCCTGATTGAACAAGGTCCCTGGCTTTCCTCTACAAATTATCAGCTCTTCTTGCCCACTTCTTGGCTTGAGTGACTCTGGGTTGCACAGCTTCCAGGAATTGTCACCAGGCTTTCTGGTAAGAAGGACCAGAAGACACTCTCCACAGACGGTGAGACTGTGATTCAGCTTCTTTCTTGTATTTGGGCGAATCAAGCTCTAGAGTTGGCAAAAACTCTCCATTTCAAGATCCAAATCAGGCAGATCTGCAACCTACCAAGTTCCTGGTCAGAGCATGTCTCTGACTTGGTCCTGCAGAAAAGCAATGCCACTGGTTGGGATTACTACTTTGGGCACTGCACATATGAACCTGGTCTACCAAGATCCATGTGCTGGTTGCTGTGAGCCCCTTCCCCCTTCTCTGTCACAGTCAGATGTTCAGTGGTTGAGCCCTATACATTTTCTTGTAATCCCTATGGCGCAAGATCAGAGTAGGGGCGCAGCCCAGGTGGCTCAGCAGTTTAGCACCACCTTCGGCCCAGGGCATGACCCTGGAGACCCGGGAGACCCAGGATTGAGTCCCACGTTGGGTTCCCGGCATGGAGCCTGCTTCCTCCTCTGCCTGTGTCTCTGCCTGTCTGTGTGTGTGTCTCTCTCATGAATAAATAGATAAAATCTTTTTAAAAAAAGATTAGAGTAGGGGCTACTGCTAAGTAACCCACAATGCTGGGGGCAGAGCTGGTTGTCCCACTGGCTTCTCTTTTCCTACAGAAACTGAAGGCTTAGGGGGACCTCTCTGCATGGTGCTGTACTGGTCTGAGGGAAGGGCAATGTGGTCAATGTGTAGCCACTTCTTTTACCTTCTAATGCAATCTGTCTTGGTTTCTGTGATACAGGCAGGGGCTTCAGCCTCACCCCCATGCACTATAATTCCCTATTGGTGTCTTATTTTTAAAAAGTTGTTAGTTGCTTTTTTCATGACAGGAACAAAAGTCAAGAACAACCTATGTCACCTTCTTAGTGATATCACACAGAAATTTTTAATTTTAATGTTTAGCTTATTTTTTAAAAGATTTATTTATTTGGGAGAGAGTGATCAGGGTAGAGGGACAGGAGAGGGAGAGAGAGAATCTTAAGCAGACTCCTCACTGAGCACAGAACCCAATGTGGAGCTTGATCTCACTACCCTGAGATCACAACCTGAGCTGAAACCAAGAGTCAGATGCTTAACCAACTGAGCCACCCAGGTCCCTTAGCTTAATTTTTTTAATAAAGTTTATCTTATCAACTATTTCTGTCATGGGTCATGTCTTTAGTGTTATATCTAAAAAATCATCAACATACCCAAAGTCATCTAGGTCTTCTCTAATGTTATCTTCTAGGAGTTTTATCGTTTGGCATTTTACATGCATTTTGAGTTAATTGCTGTGAATTATGTAAGGGCTATGTCTAGATTCATTGTTTTACATGTAGATGTGCAGTGCTAGTACCATTTGCTAAATACTATCTTTGCTCCATTGTATTGCCTTGGCACCTTTGTCAAATATCAGTTGACCATATTTATATGTACCTATTCCTGGGCTCTCTATTCTGTTCCATAGATGTGTTTGTATATTCTCTCACCAATGCCACACTGTCTTGTTGACTGTAGTTTTATAGTAAGTTTTGAAGTTGAGTAGTGTCAGTCCTCCAGCTTTGTTCTTTAAATTGTGTTAAGTGCTTTAGGTCTTTTGATTATTTATATAAGCTTTCAAAATCAGTTTGTTGATAGTCGCAAAATAACTTGCTGGGAGTTTTACTGGGATTGTGTTGGCTGTATAGATCAAGTTGGGAAGAACTGACATTTTAATAATATTGAGTTTTCCTATCCATCAATATGGATTATCTCTTCATTCATTTAGTCCTTTGATTTCATTTATCAAAGTTTTGTAGTTTTCATCATATAGATCTTATACATATTTTGTTAGATTTATACCTAAATATTTCATTTTGACGGGTGCTAATATATAAGTGCTATTGTGTTTTTAATGTCAAATTTCACTTGTTCATTGTTGGCATACAAGAAAGTGACTAGCTTTTGTATATTAACTTTTTATCTTGCAACCTTGCTATTATAATTTATTAGTTCTGAGTTTTTTGTTGATTAATATTTTCTACATAGACAATTATGACAACTGTGAACAAAGAGAGCTTTATTTCTCTTCCCAATCTGTATATCATTTATTTCCCTTTTGTCTTATTTCATTAAGTAGAAATTCCAGTATAATATTGGAAAGGACTAGTAGGAGGGTACATCCTTGCTTTGTAATTGATCCTAGTGGGAATGCCACTAGTTTCTCACCATTAAGTATGATGCTAACTGTAGTTTTTTTGTAGCTATTCTTTATCAAGTTGAGGAATTTACCCTCTAGTCATAGTTTACTATGAGTTTTTTTTATCATGAATGGATGTTGAATTTTGTCAAATATTTTTCTGCAACTATTTATATGATCACTTAATTTTTCTTTTTTAGCCTATTCATGTGATGGATTATATTAATTAATTTAAAATTTTTTAACCAACTTTGCAAACCTGGCAAAAATCCCACTTGGTCCTGGTGTATAATTATTTTTATACATTGTTGGATTTGATTGGCTAATATTTTATTGAGGATTTTTGCATCTATGTTCATGAGAGGTATTGGTCTGTAGTTTTCTTTTCTTGTAATATCTTTTTCTGGTTTTGGTATAGGACAATGTTGGCCTCATAGAATGAATTAGGAAATATCCTTTTGCTTATATATTCTGAAAGAGATTATGGAGAATTGATATAATTTCTTCCTTAAATGTTTGATAAAATTCACCAGTGAATCCATCTAAGCTTAGTGCTTTCTGATTTGGACGGTTATTAATTACTGATTCAATTTCTTTAATAAGCCTATTCAGACAATTTATTTCTTCTTGTGTGAGTTTTGGCAAATTGTATCTTTCAAAGAATTGGTCCATGTCTTCTAGGTTATCACATTTGAGGGCATAGAGTAGTTCTGACATTTCTTTACCATCTTTATTATGTCCATAGACTCTAGTGATGTCTGCATTTTCATTTCTGATGTTAGTAATTGTGTCCTTTTTTTTTTAGTTATCCTTGTTAGAGGCTTACTATTTTTATTTACCTTTTCAAGAAGAAATTTTGGATTTCACTGATTTTTTTTCTGTTGATTTCTTGTTTTCATTTTCATTAATTTCTGCTCTGATTTCTATTATTTCTTTTTTTCTGCTTACTTTGGATTTAATTTGCTCTCCTTTTTTCTAGTTTCCTAAGGTGGAAAACATAGATTACTGATTGAGATTTTTTTAAATATATGCATATATATTAAATGCATATATTAAAAATAAGTACTGCTTTTGCCACACCCCATAAATTTTGATAAGTTGTGTTTTCATTTTTATTTAGTTCAAAATATTTTAAAATTTCTCTTGAGATTTATTTGACCCATGTGTGATTTAGACATATGTTGTTTAATCTCAACATATTTGCAGATAATGCCTCTTTAAAACGTAAATGAAGGAAGACAGTTAAATGAAAACATTTTGTTGTAATCTGGTGTAGCTCAGTCCAGCACAATCAAGGCCCTCAAAATAAATGGAAATTTGAGAATATAATTTTTATATCAATGCTGGATTCTGTATTTAATAGCACACTTCTTTACATATCCAAGAGCAGTCATGAAATGCAGGGCAAGATCAACTAACTTGAGGGTGGAATTTTATTACTATAAATTTTTAAAGAACCACCACAGCTGCTGTGTGCAATGTGGAGGACTAGAATATGTGAAATCCAGTTTGGTCTCCATTATAATTAACACTATAGAAGGGATTACATTTCCAATTATTATTATTATTCAAATGTTAATACACAAATTTTTAAATCCACTCTAATCTGGTAACAGAGTTGATAATGGAAACATGAATTACCTATTTTCTTGCTTTGCCTATTTACATTATGACTGAAAAATTATCTTATTTCATTTAATTAGGGATTAAAATAGGAATAAACTAGGATGAGTCAGTTATAAAAATAGAAGAGAAAAAGTAAAAAATAAATTTAGTATTCATTTAACTATTTTTTATCTCATTTTAATGGAGGAGAAAGTTAGCCTTTTTTCCTTCCCTCGTTGTGACTTCACCGTAGGTTGAAAACTAATAAGTAAGCCATTTCTGGGCTTTCTTTTTTGATAAGAAAACATTTTTAAAAACTAGTGCTTAAGGCATCTTTCTCTTGTATGAGGAACAAATAAAACAGAATCCGGTGATTAGACTATGTTTGCAACAATTGTTTGTTAAGCCTGGGACTTTTTAGAAACAAGTATACAATTATTCATCTAATCTAAACTTTGCATTTTTCTGTTTTCAGGTCAAACTCTAAGAGTTTGAGGTCGAATTTTGATGGAGCACCCAGATGTCCTCAGCTGTCATGAGGAATACTTATCATATTTGCTTGCATATTTTCCTCGTTATATTAGATACTTAGTTATTGACATAGGAAAAAAAGAGGTGGATTAAGGAGTTAACTATCAATCACTCTAGCCAAGGGTCATATTACCCTTGACATGCACAATCCAAAGCGTTCAGCTTTACTGCATCCTTTTAGAAAGAAGACATTGTTTCCATGTGACTAATAAAATAATAATAATGAGGATAGTAGTAATAAGAAGAAAAAGAACAGATTCCTATTGAGTACCTACTATCCAACTATACAAGCATGTACACACACACACACACACACATGCACACACTGCCTCTTCTTTCCACCATGGTTATCATCACCTCCTTCCTCCCTGTTGGTGAAATACTGGAAAAGGGGTTTATTGATGCTTACAGAGGTCTTTAAGATGCATTGGTTTGGTATGAAATATCCTCACAGGTACAGAAATGTGACATTAACCAAGGGTTTCTCAGCTTGGACCAATGTTTGCAGTATTATGTAAGGCATTGTTTGCACTTCAGAAAGAAGGATCAGCAAGGGAAGAAATGATGCAAAGGGTTTGCTTAGTTTGGGGGAAAATTTTTCTTTGTTAGAGGCTTAACTTCTCTCCTAAATACCAAGAACAAAAAAATAACAGCCGTATAACTAGAACGAATGTGGAAATACTGCCAGGACTGAAAATCCCAGCCCATAACAACTGCCATTCTTAGGGAACTTCCAGAGGGGAAGTTCCAGAAGGAACTACTCCTTTTGCTCCCAGCAAAAATAAGGGTTAAGAGGGGAAGTTTCCCTTACCTGTTGTTAATTGCCTAAATGTGTATCAAACCTTCTTTGATGCAAGAGCTTCTTGGGAAGTTTACACACATATACAAAGAAAAAGGAGGCAATGACAGGGTTTAGCTTTTCTATTACCTTTTGTAATGTTCTCAAGTATAATAAATGCTGAACATCTCAGAGGAATAAACTCTAAGGTTTGAAAAAGCTGAACAAAAAAAAAAAAAAAAAAAGAAAAGAAAAAGCTGAACACCAGCAAGATGCATCTTTTTCATCTTTGTCAGGTTAAGATGACCCAAATAGCTCCTTCTGCTTCAAATGTCTATGGATGCCTCTGAATAGACAGATTCACTGGCAATGTGTAACTAGACCTGATTGTGTCACTGGGCTTGGGTAAAGCATTTTCGTTAAGCCCTGTGCTGTATTCCATGGCACTATTGATGAGCTGAGGTGGTATTCTGGTCAATATAATGATCAATGCATTTAAACAATGGTTTTGTATTTTTTAGCTGAACTGGTTGGTTATTTTACTGAATTGATTAAATCAGAGGGAAGAGATTGCATGCTCACCTGAAGAAAATGTAAGAAAAATTATCATATTCTAACAATTGATGACAATCATCACTTTTTTTGATACACCAATTCTTTTTTTCAGATCTATTTATTTATTTGAGAGAGAGAGAAAGCTTGTATGCATTCAAGTGGGGGAGAGGCATAGGCAGAGAATCTCAAGCAGACTCTCCATTGAGGGCAGAACCTGATGTGGAACTCAATCCCATGACTCATTAGATCATGACCTAAGCTGAAACCAAGAGTTGGTCACTTAACCAACTGAGCCACTCAGACACTCCAAGATCATCACTTTTTTATGAGAAATCCATACCATTTGGGTTTCTTTAAAATGATTATTGAACTTTTTTTAACTACTCACTTCTATGCACAGTACCAGGCAAGGTATAGGTATGCAAAACTGAACAAACCATTGTGATTTTTGCCCTTATGGAATTTATAGCTTAGATGACAAGAGAGGGGCTTTGAATAAATAATTAGACAAATAAATACATACAAACAATGAGTGCAATTTACTTTATACTTCAAAAAATGAAGAAAAAGCATTTTTAAAAAAGGAAAGCAAGGCAGCCTGGGTGGCTCAGCAGTTTAGTAATCCTGGAGACCCAGGATTGAGTCCCACGTTGGGTTCCCTGCATGGAGCCTGTTTCTCCCTCTGCCTGTGTCTCTGCCTCTCTCTCTCTCTCTCTCTCTCTCTCTCTGTGTGTGTGAGTGTTTCTCATGAATAAATAAATAAAATCTTTTTTAAAAAAGGAAAGCAAAGTGGTTTTAACTTTTTCCTTTTTTTCTTTCCTTCCTTCCTTACTTCCTTTTTTCCTCCCTCCTCCTCCCCTTGTTGCTTTATTAGGGAATGTATAGATTGAAGGAGGTTGGAATATATAAATATGAGGTAAACCTAAGAGACAGCATGAACAGTTTCCTCAAGCAGAAAACATGGGAAGAAGAATAACAGAGTGTAAAAAAGGAAGTGGAGTAGGGAAGAAAAAACACTCAATACCCCATGCATTCCATTTAAAATATATGAGGATAGAAATTAATGGCACAGATTGGTAAGCCTAGAGAAATAAATCCAGATGAAGGAAACCACTTAAAGAATTTTCTTAATTTTTTTGTTAAGTTTTGTTTTGTTTTGTTTAAGTTTTGGTTTGGTTTGGTTTGGCTTTTGGGGGTTTTGTTCTAAGATTTATTTATTTATTTGAGAGAGAGTGTGTATGCAAGTTGGGAGGAGGGGCAGAGGGAGAGGAAGAGAGAGAACCTCACGCAGACTCCTTGACCAGTAGGGAGTGGGATGTAGGGCTCAATTGCAGGATCATGGCTTAAGCTGAAATTAAGAGTCAGACACTCAACTGACTGAGCCACCCAGGCAAACTTGCTTTATATTGTTTTTGAACTATTCTCATGAAGTAGATTTTATTGGCAGATTTTTGGTAGAATAATTAATTACTGGCTCAGAGAAATGAAATGTAATGCCCATGGTCACATAGGATAGCTGGGTTGAGCCACCAGGTCTCCTAATACCTAAGCCAGGGTTCTTTTCACTGTATTTCTTCAATTCTAAGTAAAGAAAGATTTCCAGGGGCACCTGGGTGGCTCAGTGGTTGAGCATCTGCTTTCAGCTCAGATCGTGATCCTGGGATCCTGGGATAGAGTTCTGCATCAGGCTCCCCACAGGGAACCTGCTTCTCCCTCTGCCTATATCTCTGCTTATGTCTCTGCCTCTCTCTGCGTCTCTCATGAAAAAATAAATAAAATCTTTTTTTAAAAAAAGAAAGATTTCCAAATGCCATGCCTCACTATTTTTATTTTTTTTATTATTTTTAAGATTTTATTTATTTATGCATGAGAGACACACAGAACACACACACACACAGAGAGAAAGAGAGAGAGAGAGAGAGAGAGAGAGAGAGAGAGAGAGGCAGAGACACAGGCAGAAAGAGAAGCAGGCTCCATGCAGGAAGCCTGATGTGGGACTCAATCCCGGGACTCCAGGATCACTCCTGGGCCAAAGGCTAAACCGCTGAGCCACCCAGGGATTCCCCCATGCCTCACTATTTTTAAGAACATCTTAGTTTGCATAGGAACAAATTGTCTACAGTTTGGCCGATTGCAGGATATTTATTTCCCATCTCTCTTGATTGCCTGTGGTCACACTCCTAGCCTCTGTCTAGCTTATACTCAGATTTACCTGGTGGGTGAGATTGGGAGAAAAAATTGGAAAGATGCAACTCTGTTCCTTCCTTCCCCTAGTATCTACCTGCAGAGAGCTTTGAGTTTCCTTTTTTTAAGATTTCATTTATTTGACAGAGAGCGAGCGAGCAGCACAAGCAGGGGTAGCAGCAGGTAGAGGGAGAAGCAGCCTCCCCGCAAAGAAAGGAGCCGAATGCAGGGCTCTATACAAAGGTCGGGATCATGACCTGAGCTGAAGGCAAATGCTTAACCTACTGATCTAACCAGGTATTCAAAGAGAGCTTTGAGTTTCCATGGGAGAGGCCTGTGACAGGCCGATAACCCACCTAAGCTTCATTCTCTAAACAGCTTTAGCAATAACAAACCTGATATTTTTATCTCATCTTTTGAGTCCTGCAAGCTCAGATGGGAGAGAAGGAGGTAAATTATTGAGACTCCTCTAAGCCCAACATATTTTATCAAGAGACATATTACATAGTGCTTCAAATGGACACTGTTTATATCCCATCTCTGACACTAGCTGTGTGATCTTGGGCAAATTGCTTAACTCCTCTGGATCTCCACAAAATGGGACAATAACAGAATCTACCTCGAAGTGTTCATGTAAAATTTAAACAAATTTTCGGTGTCTGACACAGAGCACTATATTAACATTAGCTTTGTTTTTCTTTAAGATAAAATTAAATGACTAGTTTTTTAACAGTAGTTTATGAATGTACAAGGGACAATCTTTCAAGAAGTCTTTCAAGAAGACTGTGTCATATATGGGGATTTTTATATTATACAAATATTTCAAATATTTATTTTTATATGGATACAATGAAGTTTATGGTTAAAAGTATGGACTCTGGAGTTAGACACCTTGGTTCAAATTCTAGCCTCATGACTTACCAGTTGTGTGACTTTAGACAAGTTACTTAACATTCAATCTCAATTTTCTCCTATGTGATATAAGGATAATGATAATATCCAACTTAAAAGATTGTTGTGGAAAATGGCAATAAAGTACTTATTGATCTGATATTCATTATATATTTATTAAAGAAAGTAAATACATAAAAATGGAGTGGAATTGCCAGGGCCTGTGGTAACTCTATGTTTAACCTTTTGAAGAAAAAAAAAAACTTTTGAGAAACTGAAAGACATTTTCCAAAGCCGTTGAAATATTTTACATTCCCACCAGCAGTGCAGGAGAGGTCCAATTTCTCCACAACTTCACCAACACTTCTTGTCCATCTGTTTAATTATAGCCAACCTGGTGGATGTGAATTGGTTTCTCATTATGCTTTTGACTGACCCTGAAGTCAAATGATGGTAAGCATTTTTCTTTTTTTTTAATTTTTATTTATTTAAGAGAGAGAGAGAGGCAGCATTTTTCATGTTGATTGGCCATTCTTGGAGAAATGTGTACTCAGATCCTTACGCATGAAATATCTTCCTGGAGAAATGTGTATCAGAAATATCTTCCTGAAGAAATATGTACTCCGATCCTTGTGCACATTTTAACTGGGTTGTCTTTTTATTATTGAATTGTAAGAGTTCTTTATATATTCTAGGTGCAAGTCCCTTATCAGAATATGATTTGCAAATATTTTCACCGAATCACTGAGGTGTCTTTTCACTTCCTTGATCATGTCCTTTGAAGCACAAAAATTTTTACTTTTGAAGAAGTCTAATTAATCCATTTTTGTTGTTGCTCTCATGCTTTAGGTTTCATATCTAAGAAGTCTTTGCCTAACCCAAGGTCCTGATAACTTACTCCTGTATTTTCTTCTAAGTGTCTTATAATTTTAATTCTTATATTTAATTAATGATACATTTTAAATTAATTTTTGTGTCTGGTATGAGGTAGTAGTCTAATTCTTTTTTTTATTTTTCAGGTGTATATCCAGTTGTTTCAGCACCATTTGCTGAAGACTATTCTTTCCCTATGGAATTAACTTGGCACCTTTCTTGAAAATCAATTAACTATAAATGGGAGGCTTTGTTTGTGGACTCCAATTCTATCCCGTTGATCTATATGTCTATCTTCATGCGAGTATCACACTGGTTTGATTACTGTATCTTTGTGGTAACTTTAGAAATCAGAAAGAATGAGTCCTTCAACTTTGTTCTTTTTTAATATTGTTTCAACTATTATGAGAACCTTGAATTTCCATATGAACTTTAGGATTAGCTTATAAATTTCTGCAAAGAAGACAGCTAGGATTTTCATATGTTATATATGAAAATCTCCATATCTCATATCTCCATATAACAATATTAAGCCTTGAGGAGGGGCAAGATGCTGGAAGAGTAGGGTCCCCAAATCACCTATCCCCACCAAATTACCTAGATGACCTTCAAATCATTCTGAAAATCTACGAATTCGGCCTGAGATTTAAAGAGAGACCAGCTGGAATGCTACAGTGAGAACAGTTCGCGCTTCTATCAAGGTAGGAAGACGGGGAAAAAGAAATAAAGAAACAAAAGGCCTCCAAGGGGGAGGGGCCCCGCGAGGAGCCGGGCTGAGGCCGGGGCGAGTGTCCCCAGGACAGGAGAGCCCCGTCCCGGAGGAGCAGGAGCTGCACCAACCTTCCCGGCGGAAAGGCCTCGCAGGGAGTTGGAGCAGGACCCAGGAGGGCGGGGACACCCTCGGGCTCCCTGGGACACTAACAGGCACCTGCGCCCCGGGAGAGTGCGCCGAGCTCCCTAAGGGCTGCAGCGCGCACGGCGGGACCCGGAGCAGCTCGGAGGGGTTCGGGCGGCGGCTCCGCGGAGGGGGCTGCGGGGCTCCGGGAACAGCTCGGAGGGGCTCGGGCGGCGGCTCCGCGGAGGGGGCTGCGGGGCGGGAGCGCGAATCCAACAACGCAGGCTCCGGAGCACAGGGCGCCGGGACACAGCCCAGGATCCGGCCTTCCCCGGGGACAGGCAGAGGCCGGGAGGGCCCAGGACAGCAAGGACGCTCCTGCCCGCAGCTGAGCAGATCAGCGGCCCCGCCCGGGAGCCCCCAGGCCCTGCAGACGGAGAGCCCCGGAGCTACTGCGGGGGCTGACTCCAGGTTCCCAGAGCTGCCCTCGCCACTGTGGCTGTTCCTCCTGGGGCCTCACGGGGTGAACAACCCCCACTGAGCCCTGCACCAGGCAGGGGGCAGAGCAGCTCCCCCAAGTGCTAACACCTGAAAATCAGCACAGCAGGCCCCTCCCCCAGAAGACCAGCGAGACGGACGAGTTCCAGGGGAAGTCAAGGGACTTAAAGTACACAGAATCAGAAGATACTCCCACGTGTTTTTTTTTCTTTTTGATTTCTGCTTGCTTCCCCCACCCCTTTTTTTCACCTTTCTTTTTCTTTCTCTTTTTCTTCTCTTTTTTTTCTTCCTTTTTTCTTTCTTCTTTTTCTCTTTTCTTTCCTTCTCTCTCTCTTTTTCTCCTTTTACCACTACAACTTGTTTTTGGCCACTCTGCACTGAGCAAAATGACTAGAAGGAAAACCTCACCTGAAAAGAAAGAATCAGAAACAGTCCTCTCTCCCACAGAGTTACAAAATCTGGATTACAATTCAATGTCAGAAAGCCAGTTCAGAAGCACTATTATACAGCTACTGGTGGCTCTAGAAAAAAACCATAAAGGACTCAAGAGACTTCATGACTGCAGAATTTAGATCCAATCAGGCAGAAACTAAAAATCAATTAAATGAGATGCAATCCAAGCTAGAACTCCTAACGATGAGGCTTAACGAGGTGGAAGAACGAGTGAGTGACATAGAAGACAAGTTGATGGCAAAGAGGGAAACTGAGGAAAAAAGAGACAGACAATAAAGAGACCATGAAGACAGATTAAGGGAAATAAACGACAGCCTGAGGAAGAAAAACCTACGTTTAATTGGGGTTCCCGGGGGAACCGAAAGGGCCAGAGGGCCAGAATATGTATCTGAGCAAATCCTAGCTAAAAACTTTCCTAATCTGGGAAGGGAAACAGGCATTCAGATCCAGGAAATAGAGAGATCCCCCCCTAAAAGCAATAAAAACCATTCAACGCCTCGACATTTAATAGTGAAGCTTGCAAATTCCAAAGATAAGGAGAAGATCCTTAAAGCAGCAATAGAAAAAAAGTCCTTGACTTTTATGGGGAGACAGCAGGGTAACAGCAGACCTCTCCACAGAGACCTGGCAGGCCAGAAAGGGCTGGCAGGATATATTCAGGGTCCTAAATGAGAAGAATATGCAACCAAGAATACTTTATCCAGCAAGGCTCTCATTCAAAATGGAAGGAGAGATAAAGAGCTTCCAAGACAGGCAGGAACTGAAAGAATATGTGACCTCCAAACCAGCTCTGCAAGAAATTTTAAGGGGGACTCTTAAAATTCCCCTTTAAGTTCAGTGGAACTATCCACAAAAACAAGGACTGAATAGATATCATGATGACACTAAACTCATATCTGTCAATAGTAACTCTGAATGTGAACGGGCTTAATCACCCCATCAAAAGGCGCAGGGTTTTAGATTGGATCAAAAAGCAGGACCCATCTATTTGCTGTCTACAAGAGACTCATTTTAGTTTTTTTTTTTTTTTTTTGAGACTCATTTTAGACAGAAGGACACCTACAACCTGAAAATAAAAGGTTGGAGAACCATTTACCATTCAAATAGTCCTCAAAAGAAAGCAGGGGTAGCCATCCTCATATCAGATAAATTAAAATTTACCCGGAAGACTATAGTGAGAGATGAAGAGGGACACTATCTCATACTCAAAGTATCTATCCAACAAGACTTAACAATCCTCAATATATATGCCCTGAATGTGGGAGCTGCCAAATATTTAAACCAAACTGAAGAAATACTTTGATAATAATACACTTACACTTGGTGACTTCAATCTAGCTCTCTCTATACTAGATAGGTCTTCTAAGCACAACATCTCCAAAGAAACGAGAGCTTTAAATGATACACTGGACCAGATGGATTTCACAGATATCTACAGAACTTTACATCCAAACTCAACTGAATACACATTCTTCTCAAGTGCACATGGAACTTTCTCCAGAATAGACCACATACTGGGTCACAAATCGGGTCTGAACCGATACCAAAAGATCGGTATAGTCCCCTGTATATTCTCAGACCATAATGCCTTGAAATTAGAACTAAACCACAACAAGAAGTTGGAAGGACCACAAACACGTGGAGGTTAAGGATCATCCTGCTAAAAGATGAAAAGGTCAACCAGGAAATGAAGGAAGAATTAAAAAGATTCATGGAAACTAATGAGAATGAAGATATAACCATTCAAAATCTTTGGGATGCAGCAAAAGCAGTCCTGAGGGGGAAATACATCGCAATACAAGCATCCATTCAAAAACTGGAAAGAACTCAAATACAAAAGCTCACCTTACACATAAAGGAGCTAGAGAAAAAGCAGCAAATGGACCCCACGCACAGCAGAAGAAGAGAGTTAATTAAAATTCGAGCAGAACTAAATGAAATCGAGACCAGAAGAACTGTGGAACAGATCAACAGAACCAGGAGTTGGTTCTTTGAAAGAATTAATAAGATAGATAAACCATTAGCCAACCTTATTAAAAAGAAGAGAGAGAAAACTCAAATTAATAAAATCATGAATGAGAAAGGAGAGATCACTACCAACACCAAGGAAATACAAACGATTTTAAAAACATATTATGAACAGCTGTACGCCAATAAATTAGGCAATCTAGAAGAAATGGACGCATTCCTGGAAAGCCACAAACTACCAAAACTGGAACAGGAAGAAATAGAAAACCTGAACAGGCCAATAACCAGGGAGGAAATTGAAGCAGTCATCAAAAACCTCCTAAGAAACAAAAGTCCAGGGCCAGATGGCTTCCCAGGGGAATTCTATCAAACGTTTAAAGAAGAAATCATACCTATTCTACTAAAGCTGTTTGGAAAGATAGAAAGAGATGGAGTACTTCCAAATTCCTTCTATGAGGCCAGCATCACCTTAATTCCGAAACCAGACAAAGACCCCACCAAAAAGGAGAATTACAGACCAATATCCCTGATGAACATGGATGCAAAAATTCTCAACAAGATACTAGCCAATCGGATCCAACAATACATTAAGAAAATTATTCACCATGACCAAGTAGGATTTATCCCTGGGACACAAGGCTGGTCAACACTCGTAAAACAATCAATGTGACTCATCATATCAGCAAGAGAAAAACCAAGAACCATATGATCCTCGCATTAGATGGAGAGAAAGCATTTGACAAAATACAGCATCCATTCCTGATCAAAACTCTTCAGAGTGTAGGGATAGAGGGAACATTCCTCGACATCTTAAAAGCCATCTACGAAAAGCCCACAGCAAATATGATTCTCAATGGGGAAGCACTGGGAGCCTTTCCCCTAAGATCAGGAACAAGACAGGGATGTCCACTCTCACCACTGCTATTCAACATAGTACTGGAAGTCCTAGCCTCAGAAATCAGACAACAAAAAGACATAAAAGGCATTCAAATTGGGAAAGAAGAAGTCAAACTCTCCCTCTTTGCAGATGACATGATACTGTATATAGAAAACCCAAAAGACTCCACCCCAAGATTGCTAGAACTCATACAGCAGTTTGGTAGCGTAGCAGGATACAAAATCAATGCCCAGAAGTCAGTGGCATTTCTATACACTAACAATGAGGCTGAAGAAAGAGAAATTAAGGAGTCAATCCCATTTACAATTGCACCCAAAAGCATAAGATACCTAGGAATAAACCTAACCAAAGAGGTAAAGGATCTATACCCTAAAAACTATTGAACACTTCTGAAAGAAATTGAGGAAGACACAAAGAGATGGAAAAATATTCCATGCTCATGGATTGGCAGAATTAATATTGTGAAAATGTCAATGTTACCCAGGGCAATTTACACGTTTAATGCAATCCCTATCAAAATACCATGGACTTTCTTCAGAGAGTTAGAACAAATTATTTTAAGATTTGTGTGGAATCAGAAAAGACCCCGAATAGCCAGGGGAATTTTAAAAAAGAAAACCATAGCTGGGGGCATCGCAATGCCAGATTTCAGGTTGTACTACAAAGCTGTGGTCATCAAGACAGTGTGGTACTGGCAGAAGAACAGACACAGAGATCAATGGAACAGAATAGAGAACCCAGAAGTAGACCCTGAACTTTATGGTCAACTAATATTTGATAAAGGAGGAAAGACTATCCATTGGAAGAAAGACAGTCTCTTCAATAAATGGTGCTGGGAAAATTGGACATCCACATGCATTAGAATGAAACTAGACCAGTCTCTCTTGCACCATACACAAAGATAAACTCAAAATGGCTGAAAGATCTAAATGTGAGACAAGATTCCATCAAAATGCTAGAGGAGAACACAGGCAACACCCTTTTTGAACTCAGCCACAGTAACTTCTTGCAAGATACATCCACGAAGGCAAAAGAAACAAAAGCAAGAATCAACTATTGGGACTTCATCAAGATAAGAAGCTTCTGCACAGCAAAGGATACAGTCAACAAAACTCAAAGACAACCTACAGAATGGGAGAAGATATTTGCAAATGACCTATCAGATAAAGGGCTAGTTTCCAAGATCTATAAAGAACTTATTAAACTCAACACCAAAGAAACAAACAATCCAATCATGAAATGGGCAAAAGACATGAAGAGAAATCTCACAGAGGAAGACATGGACATGGCCAACACACACATGAGAAAATGCTCCGCATCACTTGCCATCAGGGAAATACAAATCAAAACCACAATGAGATACCACCTCACACCAGTGAGAATGGGGAACATTAACAAGGCAGGAAACAAATGTTGGAGAGGATGCGGAGAAAAGGGAACCCTCTTGCACTGTTGGTGGGAATGTGAACTGGTACAGCCACTCTGGAAAACTGTGTGGAGATTCCTCAGAGTTAAAAATAGACCTGCCCTACGACCCAGCAATTGCACTGTTGGGGATTTACCCCAAAGATACAGATGCAATGAAACGCTGGGACACCTGCACCCCAATGTTTATAGCAGCAATGTCCACAATAGCCAAACTGTGGAAGGAGCCTCGGTGTCCATCGAAAGATGAATGGATAAAGAAGATGTGGTTTATGTATACAATGGAATATTCCTCAGCCATTAGAAACGACAAATACCCACCATTTGCTTCAACGTGGATGGAACTGGAAGGTATTATGCTGAGTGAAGTAAGTCAATCGGAGAAGGACAAACATATTTTCTCATTCATTTGGGGAATATAAATAATAGTGAAAGGGAATAGAAAGGAAGGGAGAAGAAATGTGTGAGAAATATCAGAAAGGGAGGGATCCCTGGGTGGCGCAGCGGTTTGGCGCCTGCCTTTGGCCCAGGGCGGGATCCTGGAGACCCGGGATCGAATCCCACATCAGGCTCCCGGTGCATGGAGCCTGCTTCTCCCTCCGCCTGTGTCTCTGCCTCTCTCTCTCTCTCTATGACTATCATAAATAAATAAAAATTTAAAAAAATATATCAGAAAGGGAGACAGAACATAAAGACTCCTAACTCTGGGAAATAAACTAGGGGTGGTGGAAGGGGAGGAAGGCAGGGGGTGGGGGTGAATGGGTGATGGGCACTGAGGGGGGCACTTGACAGGATGAGCACTGGGTGTTATTCTGTATGTTGGTAGATTGAACACCAATAAAAAATAAATTTATTAAAAAAAACAATATTAAGCCTTTTGATTCATGAACAAAGGATGAGTTTCCATTTATTTACATTTTATTTCCATTCTTTCAACACTGTTTTGCACCTTTCAGAGTATAAATTTTGCACGTTTTAAAAAATTTATTCCTAAGTATTTTACTCTTTTTGATATTGTTTTTTAAAGACTTTATTTATTATTTATTTATTTATTTATTTATTTATTTATTTATTTATTTGAGAGGGAGAGAGAGGGAGAGAGAGGGAAAGAGCACAAACAGGGAAAATGGCAGAGGGAGAAGGAGAGGCAGACTCCTTGCTGAGCAGGGAGCCCACATGAGGCTCAATCCCAGGACCTGACCTGAGCCAAAGGCAGACACTTAACTGACTTAGCCACCCAGGCACCGTCTTTTTTGATATTCTTTTGATATTCTTTGATATTCTTTTGATATCTTTTTTGATATCTTTTCAATGATATTCTCATTGTTAACATATAAAAATACAATTATTTTATGTATATTGATCTTATACCTGGCAACCTTACTAAACTTCTTTAATAGTTTTTTGTGTATGTATTTTATATATATGAGGTCAGTCATGTAAATATGGAAATGGTTTTACTTCTTCCTTTCTAATCTACATGCTTTTTATTTTTATTTTTTTCTTATCTAATTGCCATGACTAGATCCTCCAGGACAATGTTGAAAGGAAGTAAGTGGAGTAGATATCCTTATTTTGTTTCTGATCTTAGGGAGTATTAAGTATGATGTTAGCTATGAATTTTTTGTGGATGCCCTTTATCAGAAAGAAGAAGTTCCTTTCTACTTCTAGTTTGTTGAGACTTGTTATCACAAAGAGGTGTATTTTATCAAATGGTTTTCCTACATTTATTGAAATGATCATGTGGTTTTTGTTTATTATTCTATCAGTATATTACATTACACTGATTGATGTTAAAGCAACCTTGTGTTCTTGGGATAAGTCCGGCTTGATCATGGTATCTAATCCTTTTTATATGTTGATAGGTCCAGTTTGCTGGTATTTTATTGAGGAACTTTGTGTCTATATTCATAAGAGATAGTGGCTTGTTAGTTTTATTGTCATATCTTTGGTTTTGGTGTTGGGTTAATATTGACCTAATAAAATAAGTTGGACAATGCTCTCATCCTCTTCTACTTTTTGGGAGAGTTTGTGAAGAAATAGGATTAACTCTTCTTTCAATGTTTGGTGAAATACAATAGTAAATCATCTGGGAATGGGCTTTTCTTTGTGTGAAATTTTAAAACTACTAATTCAACATCTTGTGACACTTCTATTCAGATTTTCCATTTCTTCTTGAATCAGAGGTGGTAGTTTGTGTCTTCCATTTCACCTATGCTATCTAATTTGTTGACATTTAGTTGTTCATAATATTTGTTCATAATCTTTTTTATTTCTGGAAGGTTGGAAGTAGCATTCCCTCCTTCATACCTGGTTTAGTAATTTGAGTCTTCTCTCTTTTTCCCTTGGTCAGTCTGGTTAAAAGCTGTCCATTTTGTTGATCTTTTTTTAACAACCAACTTTTGGTCTGGTTGATTTCCTCTATTGATTTTGCATTTTCTACTTCATTAATGTTGTCTCTAATCTTTATTATTTCCTTCCTTCTGCTTTATTTGGGTTTAGTTTGCCTTTTTTCTAGTTCCCTAAATAGGTTACTCATCTGAGATTTTTTTTATAGGTGTTCAGAGCTATGAATTTATTTTTAGTCAGTGCTTTCCCTACCTCCTGTAAGTTTTGGTATATTGTATCCTAATTTCATTCATCTCAAAATATTTTCCAATTTCTGTTGTGATTTCTTCTTTGATCCATTTGTTATTTAGAAGTGTGTTACTTGATTTCCACATATTTGTGAGTTTCACAACTAATTTTTGTTATTGGTTTCTAATTTCATCCCTTTGTGGTCAAAGAACATATTTGCTATGACTTCAGTCCTTTTAAATTTACTGAGTCTTGTTAGATGGCTCTGCACATAGTCTATACCAGAGAGTGTTCCGTATGCACATCAAAAGAATGTGCATTCTATTGTTCCGTGGAGTGATCTAAAGAAGTCTTTTCTAGTTGGTTTATAGTGTTGTTCATATCTTCTACTTCCTTGTTGATCTTCTAATTTTTCAAGCCATTATTAAACATGGGTTAGTGGAGTCTTTAACTATTATCATTCATGGTGTACATATTTTTATTTTAATTCTATAAATATTTCCTGCTTAGCCCTCTACCCATTTGCTATACTTGAAAACCATAGTTAAACCTTAATACCCCACCAGAGTTCATCCATCTCTGCTCCTTTTGTCCACATATACACCAGAGAGAGACACAGAACTTTGGGAATGGAGAGGAATAAATGTGGGGAAGTCCCAGAGCTTCGTGGTATAAAGGATCAGGATAGGACACTAGTGGCAGACTTAAAAGATCAAGCCAGGTTAAATATGATGGAAGTCTGAATTCAAACTAGGAAATTTCAAAGTTCAGGGCTCTAAATTGTATTGTAGAAATCACAGATGAGTATGATTTTATGGTTAATTAATTTTGACAAGAGTGCCAAGATAATTCAATGAGAGACAGAATGGTGTCTCAAGAAATGGTGCTGAGACAACTAGGCATCCACATGCAAAAAAAAAAAAATCGCAATCAGACCCCTATGTCACACCAAATACAAAAATTAATTCAAAAGGGATCATAGGCCTAAATGTAAGAGCAAAAACTGTAAAACTGTTGGAAGAAAACAAAGGAGTAAAACCTCATGACATTGAGTAAGGCAAAGTCTTCTTATATATCACACCAAAAGCATAAGCAATTAAACAAAAAATAATTAGGGGATTCCTGGGTGGCTCAGCGGTTTAGCGCCTGCCTTTGGCCCAGGGCGCGATCCTGGAGTCCAGGTATCTAGTCCTGCGTTGGGCTCCCTGCATGGCGCCTGCTTCTCCCTCCTCCTGTGTCTCTGCCTCTCTCTCTCTCTCTCTCTCTCTCTCTCTCTGTCTATCATAAATAAATAAATATAGATCTTTAAAAAAATAAAGTAAAATAAAATAAAGAAAAAATAATTAGACTTCATCAAAATTAAAAACTGTGCTTCAACCGTTGCTATTAAGGAAATGAAAAGACAACTCACATAAGGGGAAAAATATTTGCAAATCATATATCTGATAGGGACTTGTGCCCAGAGTAAATAAAGAACACTTACAATTTAAAAATTTAAAAAAAACAACTAAATGAATTAAAACAGAGGAAAAGGATTGAATAGACATTTCTCCAAAGAAGATACACATATGGCCAACAAGCACATGCTTAATATCATTAGTCATCAGGGAAATATAAATTAAAACCACAGTGAGCTTGCAGCATGGCCACCAAAGCTGCTGCTGCCTTAGCATTCCTGAATCAGGAGAGCTGAGCCCATGCCTGGGGAGGGTGGGGGCTAGTCTGTGAGTCCTGGATGTGGTCACTATGGACAGTTTTTCCTTTGGCTGTTAGCTCTCTAGCCACACCCGCTCTTTCACCTTGAAGGTAGAGGAAGAGGATGAGGTGGAACACTTGCTGGCTTTGGCCATGCTCTGCCTCACCAAGAGGGCTGAAGAGGAATGTAATGTGGTAGAAGTCATGACCAGGAACCATTATCACCAAGAGATTGCTGTCCCTGTGGCCAACCTCAAGTTGTCCTGCCAATTCATGTTTAGTTTGGATGACCTCCAGCTCCAACCACCTGTAACCTTCTGTCTGAAATCAGGTTCTGGCCCCATGTAAATTGCTGGGCAGCACCAGATTGTTACTATAAGCAATGATGTTTCTGAGGAAGAAGAGAGTGAAAAGATACCTGGGTAGCTCAGTGGTTGAACGTCTGCCTTTGGCTCAGGTCATGATCCCGGGGTCCTGGGATTGAGTCCCGCGTCAGGCTCCCTGCATGGAGCCTGCTTCTCCCTCTGCCTGTGTCTCTGCCTCTCTCATGAATAAATAAATAAAATCTTAAAAAAAGAAGAGAGTGAAGAAGGGAGGTGGAAGAAGCTGAGTTGTGCCCCATCCTACCTGCCAAGAGGCAGGGGGGCAGGCCCTAATCTCCTTGGAATGGGAGGGATTCTGAACTTCTATCCTGACCCTCTTTCCCCCACTTACCTATGAGATCGGAGGTCAACATCTGAAGCTCAGGACTACACAGTTTTAATACTTTTTACATTTTCGGATAAAAGTTGAAATAAAGTGATGTGAAGGTTTTGGGGGGAAAAAAACCACAGTGAAATACTACCTCACATTCACTAGGATTGCTATAATGAAAAAGATGGACAAGAATAAGTGTTGACGAGGATGTGAAGAAATTAGAATTTTTATACACTAGTAGAGGGAATGTAAAATGATGCAAGCCCTTTGGGAAATAGTTTAGTTGTTCTTTAAATAATTAAATGTGCAGTTACATATGACCCAGAAATTCTACTCTGAGGTATATCCTCAAGAGAAGAGAAAGCATATGTCCTCACAAAAACTTGTATATGAATGTTCATAGCAACATTATTCACAAAGTCCAAAATGGAAAAAATCTGAATGTCCATAAACTGAAGAATGGATCAACAAAATGTGGCACAATCATGCAATGTAATATTATTTAGCCATAGAAGAGAATAAAGTGCTGATACATGCTACAACATGAGTGAATCCTGAAAACGTTATGCTAGGTGAAAGAAGCCAGACTCAAAATGCCACACATTTTGTTTGATTCCATACAATCATAAAAAACACTGAATTTTATACTTTAAAATTTAAAATACTTTATAATATTGAACTTTGTGGTATATGAATTATATTTCAATAAAGCTATATTTTTACACTTTAAAATATTGAACTTTGTGGTATATGAATTATATTTCAAGAAAGCTATTTTTTTAAACATGAATAAGATCATTTCCCAACTCAGGAGAGTCATACTTCAGCATGAGTAAAATTATCATTGCCGGTTGTTTTGAGTTGAGCTTCTGTCTTGACTTCTCAACCAAGATGTCAGTGCCCTCGGGATAAACTCCTGTTACCTACCTGGAAGATGATTCTCCTGAACATCAGGGGAATGCCACACCCCATTGTGCCAATTGTCTGTCCAACTGTGGCATACATACAGTAGACATTCAGAAATTCTTGGTGAATTAAATTGGTTTCTACGAAATTCCCTCAGTTTGTGTGTGGGGAACTCAGTTTCATGTTGGATCACTCTGATTCTTGATACCATTCCTGTCTACCTGGATGCTTTACCACCTCAGAGATCTTTCTGTTTTCATCAACTGTCCTAGTGGATATGAGTCTTGCTTGTTCTACTTAAACCAAGGTCCATTTCTGCCTGTCAAGTGACCTCATATGGCTGGAGAGGCAATATGGTCTAACACAAAAATATAGCAGTTAAGAGTACAAGCCCACAATCCCCAATTTAGATAAATAGCAAAGCTTGGTCTCTCCTCTTTCTCTCCCAGCCTCCTCTTTTTAACTTCACACTGTGGAAAGAATGATCTTTAAAAAATATGAATCGGATCGTGTCTCTTCCTTGCTCAACTTGTAACACAGATTGAATGCTTAATGTCAAGTACATTTCTAAGCCCTTTATGTCTATTGATGCATTACAACTTCACAACAATAAGTATTATTATTATTTTCATTTTATAGATGAGCAAGATGAGGCACAGAAAGATTGAAGTGCTTATCCAAGAGAACACATTCACTAAGTGGTTGGGTTGAGAAATGAACCTAGACAACATGGCTCCAGAGGCCTTGATCTCAGCATTACACCATCCCCTTCTCAACAGTTGTTCCTCCCACTGAGAGTAAAATTCTTACCATGGTTTTCAAGGCCTACATGATCTGGTCTCTGCTCTCCTTATCCTCTACCACTGCCCAGTACCTGAGCTCACCATGCTCCAGTCACATGAGCCTGCTGTTAATTCCCAGTATGTATCAAGCTCTACCCCGGCCCCAGCACCTTTGCACTTTCAGTTGCCTCTGTGATGCATCTTCTCTCCTTCCCCTCCTTCATATGTCTGGCTGATTAAATGTTACCATGTCAGAGATCTTCCCTGACCTCCTTCTCTTAGCAAATACTTCCTCCCCAGCTCTCTATCCCCAGACCATTCTTGTATGACAGCAGCCTCCTCATTTTGTTCCCATCACTTTTCTCAATGTGCTTACCCTATTATGACTGCCTCCCCTCCTGGCCTGTGGGATCTTGAAGATGGAGCTATGTTGATTGGTTCACCTGGCACCAAGCTCTCTATCTGACATAATGTCAGCACTTAACCAAAATTAGCTTAATGAATAATGAAGAGGGCTTAACCTATACCTTTGTTATAGCACATATCAACTTGTACTGCTATTATTCTGAACTTCTTAAAGTAGAGCTCTATTTTGTTAATTTGTGTCTAGTATATTCACATTAGAATGCTTTAATATATATTGAATAAAGAGAATAAATAAAGGCGTGAGCCATTAAGGACCAAGATTTGCCAAGAAAGGCTTTGCAGAAGAGGTATACTTAAATGACTTCATTGCCAACAACATTTTTTTTCAAACATAAAGATATGCATTTTTAAGGCTCCTTATGAAGCAAACAGTTCTTGCTAAATAACATATCAATCATTCAAATGTAACTGCGAAAATACCATATGGATACTTTTATTGCAAAAAAAAAATCCATGGGTTTAAGTTGTATATGAACCTACAGAACAAAAGAATTTTGCCAAACATTTAAATAGTGACAAGGTGTTAATGTTGGTTTCCAAATCCCCAAAGTGGCAGACCATATCTAGGCATACCTTCTGAACTGGATCAAGGGCCAGCTGATTTAATTCTCAACAATGGTAGTCAGTGGGGATCAATTCTTTTTTAATTCAAATGAGTGACAAATGAGACAGATATGGATTAAATCAGTTGTTGTATAGGCTGTTTTATTCATACTTAACCTATAATTCATCATTCTTATAATACAGTGCTTCAGACAAGTTCATGCAGTCAGAGCCCAGGATCAGAAGCACAGCTCTATAATTTACCTGCTGTGTGACTTCAGGCAAATTATTCTCTAACCTTTGGTTTCCTGGATTATAAAATTGAGATAATGGTAGTACCTGCCTCAGTGAATATGAAATGCTTTCCATAGTGCCTGTCATACAGAAATTCTTCACTAAATGTTAGATACTAATAGTAGCATTTTGGGTGATATGGAGGAAAAAGCACTTGTTTGGTTATCAAGAGATCCAATGAGTCTTTGTCCCCTTTCTTTCACTAACTAGTTGTAAGACTTTGGGCAAATCCCTTGGCCATTTCCTGTCTCAGCTTCCTCTTTCATAAATGAGGGCATTTACATGCCTACTTGTTTCAGATATCTAGTGCTGCACAATAAACTACCAAAACTTAGAGTCCTAAAACAGCAATTCATTATTCTCACAGTTCTGTGGGTCGACTGGTAGCAACTGGAAGGTTCTTTTGCTCTATGTAGTATAACTGAGGTCAATCAAGTAGCTGCATTCTGCTGGGAGTTTGGCTGGGGTGGTAACATGTAAAGTGGCCTCTAAGCATCTGCAGTCTCTCTCTTCGTGTCCTCTGTTCATTCCATTGTATAGCCCAAGTATCTTTACAACAATGTTTCCAAGAAGGAGTATTCCAAAAGGACAAGTTCCAATGTAAACGGTTTATCAAGCCTCTATGTCATCTTGCTTGCTGATATTCTATTGGCCAAAGCCAGACAGAGAGCCAAACTTGAGTCAGTTTGGAAGAAGACTACACAAGGGCATGAATTCTGTGAGGTGTGTTTCATTGGAAGCCATCAATGGAACAGTCTACCCCACCACGATTCCAGATTTTCTTCAGAATCATCATACTCCAGTTTAATTATCTAGTGCTTGGAACCTAGATTTCTTTCCATGATCTTTTCCATTTTGTCATTTTGCTTCTTAACACACTACTGTTTCGTTCACATGGCATGCTTATGGAAGCCACTATAGATGGAACTCCTTTGTCTTTAAAAAAAAGAAGTTGTAAACAAATTTTCCACTTTTACTTTTGTTGTAGTTTTTCCTGTTGACTTGGCCCAATCTTCCTGGAGCCGATATACTTTAATATGCTAAATTTTCAATCACTTGAAATTTTAAGTACTATTCGCCACCCCACAAAAATTTCACTACCTTTCCTTAGGCTTCCCTTAGTCCACACTCTTACCTTACCTCTTTTCTCCTATTGTATATCCCTGAGAAACATTTATATAAGGGTTTCTGCTCTAGCTGCTCAGTGTTTACACAGGTCTAATCTTGATCTTTTATGGCACTTTCCTTCTACATCCTACCGGGAACGAAACAAAGGCAGCTCTCTTCACATAATGTTCAAGTACTGTTCCTGTGTCACGTGTTCCAGCAATGCTGATCATCTGCCTCTTGATGCTGAAAAGAAGTTCTTAATTTTCTATCCATCTGGAGCCATCTAGAGGATGTGTAGGTTCAGGAAACCCCCATCTCCCTAGCCAACAGACCCATGTGCATTGGCACAATTGCACCCACTTTGTCCCTTGTCATCTACATGCATTTTAAAAGGCAAAGCAACAAACCACTGTTCATTAGAACAAGCTATTTCACACTATCTTCAGGGACATACCCTGTTGCTGATATAAAAACTTGACATAAGGATTGGGTTTTTCATTTCAAAATGCCCCATTCTGGTCTCTGGCTGAGTCATTTCAGGTTGAAGTGGAAACCTAGCATCTATCTGGTTAATTGGATTGATTTAGGCAGCAAGAGGTCTGGCTGAGGTAGAGTTTAGCATTTAGCAATGATAAAGAGCTTGGAGTCTAGGCTTTCCACAAAGTTCAAAACAATCTTGTTAAAAGGCATTTCAGGAAGCTAAACAATCTCTTCCCTGGGATTCCTCTCTTTAGAAATCAACAAAACAAAAATCACACAGATCTTATGATAATTGCGATTAACTATACTGTAATGTTTTCCTAATGTTATCTAATATGTCATTCATAAGACATAGAATAGAGCTAGGGTGGTTCCTTCAAAAAAGCATCATCCAGGAAGTTACTAATATGTCAAATACTCACAATTTCAAGAAGGCACACCAAGCACACTGATAGAATTTTCGAAACTATATGTTTTATAAAGTCATAAGGATCCATTAATGAAACATCAGCAATGAATACAACTGATATGTGTGATCCTTTCTGAATTGAGAGTAAAGACACAAGCTGTAATGAATTTGTTCACTTTTAATTTAGTGTAATATATCTCAGGTTAACGTGTGTTGTGAAAAGAACTCAAGTCCCAATAAAAATCGAATGTTCCAAAAATTTCCATTTTATGTAAATGATACAAGAGTATTGTGCTTCTTATATGTATGTGTATTTTAAGAAAATGAATTTTAACAGGAGAAACAGTGCGAAGACTAATAAATTAAATATATTAAAATATTAAATATATTGTTCTTTGTGGCTGTTTCTAGCAATACTGCAAAATGGAAAAATTCTTATCTTAAAAAGATTAAGATTCTGTGTAGGCATAAAAAATATCTGAGCAGATCTACAAGAGAATATTACCGATGTTTGACTCTGGGTAGAGAAACCAAGGTGGCAGGGAGATTCAGTTCACATTTTATATATTCATTATATAGTAGACTTTAAAACATTATCATATATTACTTCACCATAGAAAATTAGTTGAAAAAGGACAAACCTAAGTTTTTTATTTTATTTTATTAATCTGATCCCCAGGTCACAGGTAGAGGTTAATAGGGGTAGAAGTCACAGAATTCACAGCACTTTTGAGTTGGAGACTTTTGACGTCATCTGTCCCATTATATCAACTATTACTAAAGTACTGCTAAGTTTACCCAGTTTGCCTAACACTAAACGCAACTAAATTCCAATAGAGCTAAAGAAGGTGGGTAGCCATTGGAATTCACCTTAATGGAATCTAACCTAGAGTTGAAGATGCATGGTGTAGGTTTCTGCTTCATACCATAGTGTCATGAAGCATCAGGATCATTCCTTCAAGAAGTGGGTAAGTTGGGCAGAAGTGCTTGCCTACTAGGGTGAGCCTTAAGATATCAGAGGGTTCCCTCACAACTACCCCTAAATTTCCAAATACATTCCATTATAGATTTAGACTTTTTGTTGAGAGACAGAGGCAGAGACAGAGTCTGAGCAGGGGAGAGGGGCAGAGGGAGAGGGAGAGAGAGGAACTTAAGCAGACTCCATGCCCAGCACAGAGCCCAACACAGGGCCCAATCTCACAACCCTGAGATCATGACCTGAGCTGAAATCAAGAGTCAGACGCTCAACGAACTGAGCCACCCAGGCATCCCCAGATTTAGACTTTTGAATGAAGATACTGACATTTACTGAAATGCAGATGTCCCTGTGAGGGGTAAGCAATAAAACATAACACAAAGAAGAACTGAACCTACTGATTCTTTCCTGAACATTGGGAAGAAAGCAGATAAAGGAGAAGGAAAACTGAGGATACCATAGAGAGGAAAAGATATGCTAAGGGAAGCTTGGCCTGCTTCATTCTTCTGTCTATAGAATCCTATGGCTGTGTAATAAGCCTTAGAAAGAGGCTTTTGGTGATAACTTGAACCTTTATAAAACTAAGCAACACCAGCAATTCCTCAAGTTTGAAAATCCCAGTGACTCCTCTCCTTGCAATCTCACTGCTGTCTCATCACCCTTTTCTGGGGAGAGCGTGATTTATCAGTTTGCTCTACAGTTGTATGGAGACCCCTGAGCCTAAGACCTTGCTTGGAAATGATGTAGTCACTATTGTATATCACAACACAATGAGAAAGAGGAACATTGAACAACTGGAAGGAGAGCTCTAAAGAAGTTCAGGATGCTATAGGAAAAGTATATGGAGGTGCATGTGTAGGCATATGCACACACACACACACACACACACACACACACACACACATACCATTTCCTCACTACTAGTCATCATTAGGACTCCAGGAATTGATTCTCCAGCTCCTGGTAACCCTCCCTAGCTATTCACGGCGCACTGACTGAATATAGATCTCTCATAGTGTTTTCAGGACTATATTGTCGTTATTGTGTTTCTTACCTTCTTCATGACGCCATAAAAATCTTTGTGTGCAGTGACTGTGTCTTCTATCACAAGTTTTCCCAACACAATGCTGATGTACAGTAGGCAGATGATACATTTTTGGTGAAGGAAGGAAATGAAGCCACTTAACTGCATTTTAACACTAAAACTAGTGATTTCCCTATATACAGAACACAAATTTCAAAAGAATTTTGAATGCATCCCTCACCCAGCAATGATTCTTATGAGCTCTCCATGGCTGTAGCTTGGGTGGGAGTCTTACAAACAGCACTTGGCAGTAGTCTCCTTTCTTGTCTTCCAGGAAGAGAGAATTCTAAATGATGCTTATTCAAGAATACTCAGGTTCTTGCATGGGTATTAAGATTTGGAGTTTGCAGGGAGGAACATTGGACAACGAGCTGAAAAGAAGAGAAGAATGAGAAGAAAAGGAAAGGACCAGCCATGCTGGGTGGGGAAAACCAAGGCAAGAGCTAAGAGAATTGGCAGTATCTCCAGGGCAAGCTTGTGTTAGGTTAGCTATTCCCATTTCAAGTTTGCACACGCCTCTGGAACTCCCTGAAGACTTTTGTGAGGGAAAACCCCACCTACAGGTTCTGGATGAAACGTTACTCCTGGCTTCTAGAGATGAGTCCCCTGGTCCTACTATTACTCATTTCCTGGAAAAGTCATAACTGGTCCATCCTGACCTTCAGAGCCTGAAGGAGTGCAGATTCATCTTTCAAATTCAAGAAGTTAGAGAAATCATGCAGAAAAACCTCAAAGAGCAATCACTATGTCTTCTGCTTTATCAAAAACTTCATGAACATTTTTACTGGTACTTTCTTTGGCATGTTCTGGGTGAATCAGCAGGAAAACAAAGTGACTTCACTGCCGAGTTGAAATTTAATTCTGCAAAGGATGTTATTTCTAGTTTTGAAAAACTGTGCTCAGAACTTGAATCTAAAGTAATAATACACCCTTTCCGGCCTTATGTAAAGTCATGCTTATAACCTGAAGCTTGGCATGATCTCTAGTTTTAGTGGTGCTGTTATTACCTATATTTCTTTATTTGTCACAACAATCCCAGTCTTGTTTTCTACCTTGGCATTGGTAACTGTAGCTTACCTTTCAGGAAAAACATATTTATATTATCCTTACCTGTGTATGATTACCTGGCAAGCAGAAAAGCCAGTCTTGAGAATAAGCCATCCATAATTCCTTCTTCTCTTATGCCAAGCTCTTGGGTTTTTAACATTTTAATTAGGAGAGGTTCTTTTCTCCAATTCACTAATGTCTTTTCAGGTCGAGTTTGAGTATGGCCCATGGATTCAAGCCCTAGACTATAGGTCCCTCCCTAAAATAACTGCCATCAATCAAAAGAAGCAGATAATCAATCCCCTTTCATGCACAAGACAGTGTATTTTGTAGGGCCATGTTGTAAGAATACCTATGTAGGTTTGTGAGAAAATCTGGCCTAAGTACTTCAGCATCTATAGACAAAAAAGCTTGCAGTTTACCCCAGTCTAGCCCTTCCATCACAGGATGACACATGCACCGTGACCTTAATAAAGTCCAAGGGTCATAATGAATCTCAATCATCAACTGTCCCCAGAAAGTTTTACTTCTTGAAACCACTACATTTTATCTTTCACACAATGTATTTGTACTATAGATACCCATATATATTAGATCTATCAATTGCTTCAAAAGAAAGAGAATGAAGGGGTATGTAACAAAAAGATATAACTTCACTCGTACAATAGAAATATATTTAATTTGGAATTGTGCTTTAGGCACTACAGAAGCAGTGACCCAAGCAACTAATGTACCACCACATGTAGAATGATCCATAGATTATGAGAGGCTACATTGAGTGGACACTAAGACTTTCATTCCATTCAAACTTTGCCAAAATTCTTGGGATGGTTAAATTCTTGTTAACAGAATATTCTCGTTAAGAAGGAAAAAGGGAGGGGCACCTGGGTGGCTCAGTTGATTGAGCATTGGACTCTTGGGTTTGGCTCAGGTCATGATCTCAGGGTTGTGAGATAGAGCCCTGAGCAAGCTCTGCACTGAGCATGGAGCCTGCTTAAGATTCTTCCTCTCCCTCTGCCCCTCCTACCTGTGCATTCTCTCTCTCTCTCTCTCTGTCTCTCTGTCTCTCTCTCTCTCTCTCTCTCTGTCTCTCTCAAAATAAATAAATAAATCTTTAAAAAAAACAGAAGGAAAAAGGGAGTGATGTTATCAGAGCAGCAAAATAGGTCAATCCCAACTTTTATCCCCCTCACAAGGCAACCAACAGGCAACTATCCATAGACTGGACACCTTTGTGAAAATTCCAGAACCTGGGGGTGAGGCTGAGGCATCACTTTGGACCACAGAAACTGAGAAGGATAGCATTAAAAGAGTAAGGGAAGTAGCTACACTCTGACAACATTGCCTCTCCTCCAGACCAGCACAGTGCCACACCAAGAGGGCCTCCTGGGCCTACAGTTTCTGTAGTGGGTAAAAGAGCCCAAGGCAGACATCCAACTCCCCCAGCTTTATGGAGTGCTTCCCAGGAGGCTCAAGTAGGGAAATCTGCAGGGCTTGGCCACTGAGGATCATTAGGCAGAAATGGAGAAGGGGATCAGGGCTTACAGGAATCAGTACTTAGATCTTGGCAGACCATATTTCTCCTCCCAGTTGTGCTCGAGCAGGGATTCCAGCCAGCAACTCTGCCCACCTACAGAACCGAGCTGGTGGCCCTGGATGACCAGGGAGCACAGTGGGCAGTTCTGCCTGGCTCAGACCCACACAGGCAGCCTGACTGTTGAGTGTAGCCTCACCTGACCAGAGAATCTGGGCGGCTATAGAGCCCATTCTATAGCCATGCCTGGGCAGGAAATTAAGCCCAGCAGTCCTGTCCAACAATGAAGTATAACCTCTGGCTCTGCATGACCAGGAAGCCTTAATAGTGATTCTGGACAGCCTCAGAACCCAGCTGACAGTACAACCCAGCCTACAGTACCACCCAACCACAGCTTAGCCAGGGATGCAGTCCAATCGTGAAGCACTCTCTGCAGCCCCTCCTGACACAAAAGCCTGGAAGTTGACCCCACCTAACCATGGAGTGAAGTCTCTAGCCCCCATCCAACTGCAAGATACAACCGGAGACCCCTCCTGACCAAAAAGTCCAGCCACTGAACTCGATCAGCAACAGAGCACAACCGGTGGCCTACATGATCACAAAGCCCAGCCTACAGCCCAGCCTGACTTCACGGCACAGCCTGCATGGCTGCCTAATCACAGAGCAAAATCTAAGTCCCTGCCTGACTACAAAGCCCTGCATGTGGCCCTGCCGAAAGAGTCCAGCCAGCAGCACCATATAGTTGGGGATTACAGCCTGAGACTCCACCCCAAAGGGAGTCATTGAGGAGTGAGGTCTGTAGTCACAGCCAATTAAGGAGTCCAACCAGGGGACCCACCTTGCCCAAAACACAGCAGGTGATCTTACCTGACAAGAGGTGACTGCAGAGTCCCCCCTAGTGACATTTCCTGACCATGGAGCACAGCCCTACCTGATCAGGAAGCCCAGTGATCCTGCTAAAATGTGGAGCCCATCTAACTGCAGAACCCACTCAGCAACACTCCCCTGCCCTCAGAATACAGGCAGTGGCCTTGCCCAAATAGAGACCTCAAAAGCAAGCTCCACATGCCCGAGGACGTTACTGGCTGATCCTTCCAGAACTCCAAGCTGAGCTGACTGGTGAAGAACCGTCCCTGCCCAAGTGAATCTGTAATGTTTAGAGGAGGAGACCACTTATTCAGATGCATAGATACCAATGCAAAGAATCAAGGATCATGAAAAATGAGGTAAACGTGACATCACCAAAGACACTAACAAGTTCCCATAACTGACCCTAGAGAAATAGAGATCATAAACTGCCACAGTATTCAGAATAACCCTTTTAAAGAAGTTCAGGGAGCTACAAGAATACACAGACACCAAAATTAGGAGAACAATCCATGAACCAAATAAGAAGTTCAACAAAGAGATAGAAACCACAAAAAATCAAACAGAAATTCAAGAGCTGAGGAATATAATGACTTAACTGAAAAAAAGCAATAGAAACTGTCACAACCAAGAAGATATTCAAATGGGCAGCAAGTACATGAAAATGTGCTTAACATCACTAATCATTAAGGAAATACAAATCAAAACCACAAAGAGTTGTCACCTCACACCTATTAGAATGGCTAGTATCAAAAAGGCATAACAAGCACTTGTGAGGGTGTAGAGAAAAGGGAACCCTTGTGCACTGTTGGTGGGAATGGGCATTGATACAATCACTATGGAAAACAGTATGGAAGATGCTCAAAAAATTAAAAATCGAACTATCATATGATCCACTTCTGGGTGTATATTCAAAGGAAATGAAATCACTATACCAAAAAGCTATCTGGAACCTCATGTTCATAGAAGCATGATTTACAGTAGCTAAGACATGAAAACAACCTAAGTGTCCACCAGTGGATGGATAAAGAATATATTTATATATTTATATTCAGTCATAAAAGATAATGAAATCTCGCCATTTGCAACAACATGGATAAAACTGGAGGGCATAATGCTAAGTGAAATATATCAGGCAGAAAAAGACAAATCCTGCAGGATCTCACATATGTGAAACCTAAAAACAGTCCAGCTCATGGAACCAGAGAACAGGTTGGTGGCTGCCAGATGCACGGAATGGGGTATGGGGGAAATGGGTGAAGGGAGTCAAATGTTACAAACTTCTAGTTGTAGGGGTGATTAACCTCTGGGGATATGATGGAGCATGATAACTGTAGTTAACAATACTGTACTATCTGAAAATTGCTAATGAAGCCGAATTAAAAAGTTCTCACCACACGCGAAAAAATTGTAACTATGTGAGGTGATGGCTGTGTTAACTAACCTTATCGTGGTAATCATTTTGCAGTGTGTATATATATAAAATCACTACATTGTACACCTTAAAGTTACACAATGTTATATGTCAATTATGTCTCCATAAAGTTGGAAAAATTGCTGGAGGGAGACCCTAAATGATTAAAAGCTAACATCTATTCAAATCTAAGGAGTTAGCCCATTCTCCCATTTCTGGAGTAGATTGTTACAATTTATATTTTCCTGTTTGGGGCAGTTCAGCAACAGCCAAATGTGTAGTCATGACTTAGCAATGTGGCTCCTGTGACTCATCCAAATTGGGGCACAATTAGCAAAATGTGTTCCCATAAATGGCAGTTTCACTACTAAATTCTGGGGCGAAACCAGGAGCCATGTAAGACAGAATGGCATGGGGGAAATGGTAAGTCTTACTAAAGTAAAAAGATTGGTTCTGTCTTCGGGTAAAGAGGGTCAAAGTCAGAATGACTTGAGAGTTGTTAAGAGTTACTATTAGAATTCCCAAGCTGAATAGCAGTCATAGCCTGTAGCAATTCTTGAGTGGGAAAAAATATGTAGACTCTAAATATGAGACTCAGGAGAATAGTGTATTTGTCAGACTAAGCAAACACTCCAACTTTAACAATTCTAAATTTAGAACCAATCTTGAACTGTTGGAGGTCTGTGTCCACATGGGCTGAGAAAGGAAACTTCTTGGTTTCTCCTCCTTAGTGCCTATAAGAATAACAGATCCTTGACCTCAACATCAATGGGGACAAGGAAAGGATGGATTTTTTTTGTCCTTTATATCTCAAAGTTGAGTCAGCGGTCAACCAGAATTTGGCCATGTAACAGAACCATAGACCTGTGTTTCCCAGGTATGCAGTTGTAACCTGTGGGGATATGAGGGGATACAGTGGGTTTTGGAAAATAGAGCTACCAAGTTGCCAATATATAAAACAGATGGAGGGAAGAATGAGAAAACAAGGCTCTGCAAATGCTTTCCTTTTCTGCCCTGGAGCCCTCCTTTGGCTTGTACTCTGATGTGGGTAGAAAGGCATTTCTACCTGGCTTCCCTCAGGAAATGAAGTTTGACCTGAGCTTTGAAGTATGCAGAAGAAGAAAACAATGTTTCAGACAGTTTCGGACTGGGCTGTGGGAAGGCCCTGTGTCAAAGATATTACGACACACTCAAGGCACAGAAATAGGGTTAGGTGGGAGAGCGCTTGAGAACACAGCTAAAATCCCCCCTTGAAAGCCATGTCATTTTTATGTCTATATCTTTAGGCTCAGAACAATGAGTAGCCAAGGCAGGTTATTTAGAGAGGCACTATCTACCCAGATTCTCATTTTGTGATTACTTTGTATGGATTGTGGTGAATGTATTGGAGGCAGATGGACTGGGTTCAAAGAGGCCTTTCAGGAGACTATTCTAGTCATCTAAGCTGGAAATGATTGTAACTTGGACCAGGCTGCTGCCAGAAGAGATGGATGGGATTGGTGGGTATAGGAGGGAAAATCAACAGAAACTTGCTTGATGGATTGGCTATAAAGAGTAAGAGAGATGGAGACGCCAAAGAGGAGTCTTAGATTTCTCTCATGTCCAGTTTGGTGAAGCTACTGACTAAAGAAAGGAACACCAAAAGAGGACCTGATATTGGAGAGAAAGCATAAAGTCAGACTTGGACCTGTTAAACTAAGATGTCTCTGAAACTTGAAAGGGAAGATGTTAAGTAGGACATTGTATGAGCCGGTCTTAATCTCAGAGGAGAGATTTGAAATGGGGTTATACCATTTTTAATAATCATATGTGGATGTGGATGAGTTTGCTTCATAGGATGAGTTATAGAGAGAGAAGGAAGAGGCTTCAAACAAACTGAGTCTTGAGAAAAATTTATCAATGGGCCTATAGAGGACAATGCACCTCCTACATAGAAGTAAGAGAAAAACCATGGGGACATGATGTCAGGAAGAAAGAGTGTCCAGAATTAGGTAAAATTTAATAGTGTCAGAATTAAAAGAAGTACCTGAATAAGGAAATCTACAAGGTAGAAACTTTAAGCAAGCTTGGCCTGCTGCTGGAGATAAAAGTAGTATTATTGATCAAGAGAGTGGCCAGTGGCAAGAATTCCAAGGTGTACAATTGCAGGTTCAACAGAATGGGTTGTCTTCAAATGGGATTTAGAGTTGTAGGTTTTGGTATAGATTCATCTAAGATTTGTTGACAAGACATGCAGGGATTAGGCCTAGGTTTGGGTAGCCATTTCTGGGAATGTCCTGGGGGTATCCTAGGGGATTGATTAAGGAATGAGAAGATTCCTTTTCACAGGGAGGATTGTCCTTTTCTTGGTCCTCAGCCCATCTGGAGATCCCAACTGACTTGACAAGTGCTGACTTCTTGCTTCATTGCCTCTGCTCCATTTCAAAAATGATTCTTAATCTAATACAAATTTATAACAACCAATTAATGGCCTGGAAACACTTGATTTGGTTAATTACAAACACACAAGTATTTTAATTGTAATGCTTCCTCTTTCATTTATGATTTTATATATTAGAGTCCTCTCCCTTTATTTCTTAGTCTAGCTAAAGCTTTGTCAATTTTTTTTTTTACCTTTTTAAAGAAATAGCACTTCATTTTGTTACTTTTATTTTCCTTCTGGCCTCTTTTTCATTTATTTCTGCCTTGATTTTTCTTTGTAACTTCCTCCCTTCTGCTAACTTCGGGCTTAGTTTGTTCTTCTTTTTCGAGTTTCTTGAGGTATAAAGTTAGTTATTGATTTGAGATCTTCCTTTTTTCTTAATGTAGGTGTTTATCACTGTCACCCTTCTTAGAATTGCTTTTGCTACATCCCATAAATTTTGGTATGTTCTGTTTCCATGTTCATTTCTTTCAAGATGATTTTTTTATTCCCCTTTTGATTTCTTCTCTGATCCATTGGTTGTTTAGGAGTGTGTTGTTTAATTTCCACATCTTTGTGAATTGTCTAGTTTTCCCTCTTGCTGTTTATTTCTAGTTTTATATTATTATGGTCAGAAAAAACACTTGGTATGATTGTAATCTTCTTAAATTTGTTAAGACTTGTTTTGTGGCATAACATGATCTAGCCTGGAGAATATTTCATGTGTGCTTGAGAGGAACGTGTGTTTGTTGCTTTTGGATGAAACATTCTGTATGTCTGCTAGGCCATTTTGGTTTAAAATATAGTTCAAGTCCTACATTTTTGTATTGCTTTTCTCTCTGGATGATCTAACCACTGTTGAAAACAGTGTATTGAAAAGTCCTATACTATTATTGTATTACTGTCTGTTTCTCCTTTCAGATATGTTAATAAATATGTCCTTAAAGCTGAAGCGAATCTCTGGCAGGCGGTATATAGTTGGGTTTTGTCTTTTGTTTGGAGAATTTAATCCATTTACATTCATTTAAAGTAATCATTGATAGGTAAGGATTTATTAATACCATTTTACTAATTGTTCTCTGGCTGCTCTTTAGTTCCCTTTTTCTTTTCTTCCTCTCTTTGTGTCTTCTTTTGTGAATTGATTTTTTGTAGTGATATGCTTTAGTTCCCTTCTCTTTATCTTTTGTATATCTACTGTAGGCTTTTTTTCTTTTTGGTTCCCGTGCAGCTTACATAACACATTTTATAGAGGTAACGGTTTATTTGAAACTGATAACAACTTAACTTGGATCACCCTGCTCTTTTACTCTCCCCCCTTTTATGTTTTTGATGTCACAATTCACATCTTTTTATATTGCTTATCCATTAACAAATTATTGTAGAGGCCAGTTTGTTCTTGAATACTAATCTTTTTCTGGCATCTTGCTAAACTTTTTACAAATTCTAATAAATTTGGTTTTCGATAGAGACAAGAATCTCATTTTTGAAAAATAACAGTGTACTATTTCTTGGTTTTGAGTCCTTATATCTTTAATTTCTTTCCTTACTGTGCTGGTTATAGTAAATCTAAATATAGAACTTCTGACAATGGAGTCCATTGTCTTGTTCCTGCTCTTTAAGGATATGCTTTTATCATTCTTACATTAAGTATGAATTTTGCTCTAAAATTTTTAGATGCCCTTTACTCGACTAACAGAGCTTCTTAATATTCCTTTTTTTTTAAAGCACGGAGCCTAATAGAGGGCTTGAGCTCCTGACTCTGAGATGAATACCTGAGCTGAGATCAAGGGTCAGATGCCCAGCCAACTGAGCCACCCAGGCATCTTGAGCTCCTTAATATTCTTAGTTTGATAATCTTTTAATCAGAATTTTTTGTTCCATTAAATAATCTTTGACTATATCCAGATGATTATAACATTTTTAATTTAATCTGCCAATGTAAAATGTTTATTATATTTCCTATTTAATCCAAATTTCCATTGCTGGGATAAACCCAATATTGTCATGATGTATTACCTGTATTATACATCACAGTGTTCTATTTAATAATATTTTTTCAAAGATTTATTTATTCATTCATGAGAGACACAGACTGTGAGAAAGAGGCAGAGACACAGGCAGAGGGAGAAGCAGGCTCCATGCAGGGAGCCCGATGCGGAACTCAATCCCGGATCCCGGGATCATGACCCAAGGTGCCCAACCTCTGAGCCACCCAAGCGTCCAAATTTAATAGTATTTTAGTTAGGATTTTGCATCTACTTTAATCCATGAGATAGCTCTATAATTCTCCTTTCTCATGCTGTCAAAGTTGGGTTCTGATATCTAGCTTATACTGGTCTCATGAAGAGTTGGAATATTTCCCTCTGGAATTGGTTATATAAACGCATTTGTTCTTTGTATGTTTATAGAAATAACCTGTAAAACTGTGTTGTACTTGTGTCCCTTTTGTGAAAGGAGTTTTTAAACTACTATTTTAGGCATTTTACTTCCTCTTAAGGCAATTTTATATTTTCCTAGGAATTTGAATATTTATCTAAAATTTTTAATGTATGGACAAAGTTCTTAATATCTGTATCCTTTGTCATTCTTGGTATTTTTGCATTTTTGCTTTTTTTCTTGATCAATCTTGCCACAAGTTTGTACACATATTCATCTTTTCAAAGAATTTACTATTGGTTTCGTGAATCCTCTATTACGTTGGATGCTTATCTTTTTAATTTTTTTCTTTTCTTCTTTTTTAGCTTAAGCATTTAAGGCTGTATATTTCTCTCCAAATGTCAAAATTTTTAGTTCATACCTTTTAAAATGTACTCTTCAAAATTAAAATCCAAAAGAATTCTTGGCTGAGAATTGTAAGAAATCAGTATATGAAAAGGAAAGAATATGAAGAGACATAAAGAGAAAGAGAGTGAGGGCCAGGTGTGTGAAAGAAGACATTTTTCTCTATGATTTAACAACCCTTCATGACCTTTAAGGTCTACAGCAAAGGGGCACCTGAGTGGCTCAGTGGTTGAGCATCTGCCTTCGGCTTAGGTCGTGATCCCAGGGTCCTGGGATCCAGTCCCACATCGGGCTTCCCTGCAGGGAGCCTATTTCTCCCTCTGCCTATGTCTCTGCCTCTCTCTCTCTCTCTGTGTGTCTTTCATGAATAAATAAATAAAATCTTTTTTAAAAAAAAGATCTACAGCAAAGTTGCTGAACTCTTGGTAATCAGTTGTGAGACAATTTTCTGTGAAAACAGGTGAGGAACCAAACCAATCTTTTCACTTTCAATCATGTGGAAAGCAGAGAGAAACATTTGGAAGTAAAGTTCAGGAGCAATTAAAAATCCAAGCTTATAAAAGGCTGTGGACTTGGGGCTCATGCCAAATTAACCAAACAGTTATTAGTGTTATGGAGAAACTATGCAGTTTTCAATGTAATAGTATGAGAGGAGACCTATGTTAGATTAGCCCTTAAGTGCTTGTTCACCCTTCCTTGAAATTTCTTCCACTTTAAAATATTCATGTCTCACTAGTCATACAGAGTAGACTGATAATAGAAGGCACAGAGAACAGTAAAATTAGTACTTTTATTCATGTTCTCCTGAATTAGAATCAAGGAAAAGAAGTGTGAGTAGCACCATCTTTAATTTTTTTTCTTGTTTCCACAAACTCTGGATTCTGCTTGGCCAGAAGTCTTAATACCCAGGAAAGGATGCACCCGCTAGAAGATGTAATGATGGTTGGAGTGTTTGAAAATTTAAAAAGAAATTAGGCACTTTAACTTTTTATTTCATAGGTGAGAACTGTTTCTGCAATTTGAGTTAGCTTAACAAGTGGAGGCTTTTTGCTCATGAGTAAATGTATCATTTGCCCATAAATAGGTAATTGAATGGTTAAAAAAAAGTACCAAATTTAATAGAATAATATACACAAAAAAGAAAATGGGCACCACCTGGTGATCATAATTTATCTAACACTTCACTAATGTATTTGTGGGTTTTTTCACTAATGTATTTGAATGAATATAGTTTCAATTAGCTATTACCCCATATCACCAAAAAGTTAGTGGCTTAAAAAAACAATTGTTTTATTATTGCTTATGGTTCCTGCCTGCTGGGAATTTAGAGAAGGATTGGGGAAGAGCTAGCTTGAAAGTTTAGGACTGGATTTCTTATGTGGTTGCAGTCAGACAATGACTGAATTTGGAAAAGCAAGGCATTAAAGCTAGTGACTGTTCAGGTATCTTTCATTCTTCATGGAGTCTCTGGGCCTTTCCATGTAGTCTTTCTACATGGGCTAGTTCCATCTTCTTTGTAACTATCAGACTGCTGAATGGTTGCTGAAAGCTTTAAGGGCAAATATTCTAACTCACAAGGTAGAAGCTGAATCACATTTTATGACCTAGCCTTGAAAGTCACATAACATTAACTCTATCATACTCTTGGTCAACTCAGTCACAAAATCCCATCCCTTGAAAATGGGTGGGTATATATAGATTCCACCTCTCAATGTGGTAAGAGTCAAAAAATTTGCAGACATACTTAAAAATACCAGAAAGTGGAGTACAATTTATAATCCTTATTTAGAAGGATTATAAGTGTTGGTCAATCTTAAAACAGACCTTCTTTCACCCAGATATTCACCCCACAAATATACACATTTTCAGTGTTTTAGATGTCTGGAATCTTGACTTTTTTCCTGTCATCACCTTTATTTCTTTCAACAATGGTATCTACATAAGAATAGAATCAATCATGGGCCTGTATGCCACATGACAGAAATCCTTGAGAGGGAAAAAAGGAAAGAAACTAATGTTAATGAGTACCCATTTTATGTCAAATATCTAGCTAAACTTCATACTTTTATTTACCTCACCAAACCTATCTAATGATCTATTGCAGCATACCAAATTATCCTACACCTTCGTTCGTTCATGTCACAAAACAGCAACTGTATTCATCTCACAAACTTTGGGGCCAGGAATTCAGACAGGGTACAGTGGGACTGTCTCATCTATGCTCCACAATGACTAAGGTCTTAGCTAGAGTAGATTGAATGGCTGGAGAAAGTTGTCATGGTTGAGTCCTTTGATTCTTTTCACATGGCATTTGCTAAGAACTAGAATGTCTAAGATGACTTCATTACTTACATATCTGGTGGCTGTTCTTGGATAGCTGGCACAGTTAGATTTGTCTAGGTTTATTTCCACATGCAGCTTCTCCCCATGGCTAGCTTACACTTCCTCGCAGCATAGTAATCTAGGCTTGTCAGACTCAGGCAAGTTTAAAACTCCTTCCACTTTATCTCATAGACTTTATGCAATCTATCAATTAGTGTTTCCCCATATTTGTTCCTCAAAAGCTCTGGTTCAACAAACCATGGTTTGAAGTATTTTGGGAAACATTGTGTAACATATTTCTTTATGGAGACTCAAAATGCACATTAATATATAAAAGGCACTGAAGCATCTGTTTAACTTTCCCAAACTTGTTTGACTAAGGAACTTCTTTTTTATTTTTTATTTATTTATTTTTTTTGGAACTTCTTTTTTAATATAAGATCCACTTACATCAGTCCATGGGATACACTTTCACAGATGTTGTATTAAATACTGCAAAGAAAATGTACTATTGTTGATGTTACAAAATGTAATATTATAGGCAGAATCTGATTTTAATGAGTACCACTGAACAGTCATGATTACATAACAAGGCTATTTTCACGATCTGATTAATCATCCAGGTTGAAATTGCTCTGCTGATGTATATACGGTAAATTTTCATGAAAGAGAAATCTTGGGGATCCCTGGGTGGCTCAGCAGTTTAGCACCTGCCTTCGGCCCAGGGCCTGATCTTGGAGTCCCAGGATCGAATCCCACATTGGGCTCCTTGCATGGGGCCTGCTTCTCCCTCTGCTTCTTGCTCTCCCTCTGCTTCTCTATCTTTCTGTGTGTCTCTCATGAATAATAAAATAAAATAAAATAAAATAAAATAACGAAAGAGAAATCTTGTGTGATCAGAAGACCCTAAGTCCTTACCAATCAACAGTGAAAAAAATGTCAAATATAAATTCTGCCTATTTAAAGAATTGGGGTATTTGTATTTTTAATGCCCACAGAATAATCAATTTTTGGTGAAATATTACACATCAAGTTTATTGTTATTATATTGAAGAGAATATTTGTTATATTGAAGAGAATATTCTCAGCTGTATATATTTATATATATGTTAAATAAATCTTGTCTACATTCAGATAATCTCAGTCAACTTTTTTGGTACTTTCTATATGCCAAGCCCTGTTGAGATACAAAAAACACATATATATATAAGACAACACACCTTTAGTCTTCATTCTTTGGAAAGATTATTTGGAAGAGCTGGACCTTGTATATCTCGAACAATAATACTGCCAAACAAGGCTATATAATAAAATGAAAAATAAAATAAAATCCCAAGTCAAATGCCTCCAACAGCCAAAAGATGCTGTGGAGAGGCAGGAAATAGAAGAGCTAAGGAACCGAAGCAATTTTCATAGAGAGCAGAGTGGAACTTGACTCATCTTGGTGGATGGATGTCACAGAATTTGAACTGTCAGAGAGAAGAAACAAGTACCCAGTAGGCAAAGTATGATCAAAGGCAAGTGAATCTCACTTCCCTCTGGAATTGGCAGTCCTTGCATACATTGCTTCTGTTCTTTGTCCTTTTTTTCTGTCTCAACCTGCCCCTGCTTGTTTGTCCCTTCATGGCTAAACAAAGCTCTGTCTGGCAGCTGTGCTCTTCCACCACCCAGTTCCAGTCATCCAGAGCCAGCTCAAGTACCTGACCCTCTATTAAACAAAGCTTCCCAACAATTGTGATCCTTTTTTAGAACTAGCTAGTAGTTTGGCACTACCAAATCAAAACAATGCCTGAGTGTACAACAGGGCAGCTAAATCTGATGGATCCATTATTGAGACTGATGAATGAGTCCATTGAAGTAGTAAAAATTGATGTAAATGCTTTCTCTGGGCACAGTCAAACGTGAAAGAATAAAATTTAGAGCTAAGGAAAAGTATGACTGACTATGGTTGATTGATTAGACCATTGAAGACCATTGGAGGTGCTCTAAAAGGGAAGTTGCTGGGCAAAAGTAGGGATTTGTGAGGATTATTCTCACAGTAGAAAGGTATAGAATTAACTGCAGGAAGGGGAGACTGTAGACAGAGAAATTCAGTGAGGAAGTAATTGAAACTCACAAGTGAAGCGATGAAAGCTGGTCTGAGATGTTAAGAGTAGACATAAAAAAGAGAAGATAAATCTGCTGTACTTCAAGAAAGATTTGCAGAATTTGGTAACTGAGTGACCGTAGGGAACAAATTTGGTTTTCTCATTTCTAAAGTGAGGGAATTAAAATAGATGCTCAATAAGTTTACTTCAAACTATATAATATCTATGAGTCTAGGATGCTCAAGGGGAAGGAAAAAATTGAAAACGAATATGCTTTTGTCTTAAAACCCAAGTTGCCATCCCTGACCACAGAATGGGTGGCTTAAATAACAGAGCTGCCTGGGTGACTCAGTTGGTTGAGCATCTGACTCTTGATTTTGGATCACATCATGATCTCAGGGTGTGGGATTGAGGGCCTTCCTTCCCACACACAACCAGTCCTTGGTCGCTGGGCTCCACGCTCAGCAGGGAGTCTGCTTCATTCCCTCTCCCTTTCCCTCTGCCACTCCTCCCTACTCATGTGCTCTCTATCTCTCTCTTCTCTAAAATAAAATAAATAAATCTAAAAACAAAAACAAAAACAAAAACACCAAAAAAAAAAACCCCAGACATTTATTTTCTCACAATTCTGGAGGATGGAAAGTCCAAGGCCAAGGTGCTGGCAGATTGATTCCTATGAAAGCCCTTTCCTGGCTTGCTGTTAGCTCCTTGTTGCTGTGTCCTTCCTTGGGGGAGATAGAAAGAACTAACTCTCTGGTCTCTTCTTATAAAGGCATGAATCCCATTATGAGGGCCCCACCCTCACTCAGGACCTCAATTAAACCTAATTACTTCCCAAAGTCCTCACCTAACCATCACATTGGGGATTAGGGCTTCAATATATGAATTTGGAGGGGACACAAACATTCAGTCCATAACAGTTTCCCTTTCTGAATATTCTGCTGTTGAATTATACCATAATACCGAATACCGATGTTATGAAACTTGATTATGTTTATGGATATATTTGTGCATATCCTACTTATTTTTACTACAGAACTATTCTTGCATTGTGCAAGCATACACATCACTGATTAGTTAACCATCTTCCCTCTTGATAATTTTAAGCAAGACTCTCAACTGTTGTCTTCTGATTTTATGTTGGTATATGTATCAGTTAGGATCAAGTTTGGTTGAATGAATCATAGAAGCCAAATAATGATGTCTTAAACACAATAAGAATTTCTTTACTATGTAAAAAAGTGTAATGATAAGCTCTTTAGTACTGATATAATAGATCTACAAATGTCAGAGACTGAAGTCCCCTTACTCTCTCTTCTCCTCCATCCTAACACATGGCTCCCCTTTTTAAGATTCTCTCACCATCTAAGATGGTTCTAGAGTTCCAACAATCTAAGCATTAGAAAGTTAGGAAAGGGGATGCTTGGGTGGCTCAATCGGTTAAGTGTCTGCCTTCAGCTCAGGTCATTATTCCGGGGTCCTGGGATCGAGCCCCTCCCTGCACTGGGTTTCCTGCTCCGTGGGGAGTCTGCTTCTTCCTCTCCCTCTTCCTGCTTCTTCCCCTGATGTGCGCTCGCTCACTCTCTCTCTCTGTCAAATCAATAAAGAAAATATTTTTTTAAAAGTTAGGAAAGAAGAAGAGGGGAAAAAAGACACACTTCCCAATTAAATCAGCACCCTTTATGGGGCTTTCCATAGAGTACCACACAACAGTTCTACTTACATCTTATTGGCTGCACCTATCTGGAAGAGATGGTAGATTTTAGCCTGAGCAATTGTGTTTCCATTAATACAGGGTTCTGATAGGTAAGAAGAAGGCAAGGATGGATATTATCTCTGCCATAATATGCTTAGTAATCAATAATACAGTCTTCTGAGTATTGAATTATAAATCTCACTGGACTATTTTATAAAAGCAAAGAAATATGAACATGTTGTCTAAATTTCATTATTAGCACCAAAATAAGATATTCTGTATGTATGCAAAATAGCATTCCCTTCACACAAATTTTGTTCAATTTTCCCTCAACAACAGAAAGCTGCCTGTTCACAAAAACAGACACATAGATCAATGGAACAGAATAAAGAATCCAGAAGTGGACCCTCAACTTTATGGTCAACTAATATTCGACAAAGGAGGAAAGACTATCCACTGGAAGAAAGACAGTCTCTTCAATAAATGGTGCTGGGAAAATTGGACATCCACATGCAGAAGAATGAAACTAGACCACTCTCTTGCAGCATACACAAAGATAAACTCAAAATGGATGAAAGATCTAAATGTGAGACAAGATTCCATCAAAATCCTAGAGGAGAACACAGGCAACACCCTTTTTGAACTTGGCCACAGTAACTTCTCGCAAGATACATCCACAAAGGCAAAAGAAACAAAAGCAAAAATGAACTATTGGGACTTCATCATGATAAGAAACTTTTGCACAGCAAAGGATACAGTCAACAAAACTAAAAGACAACCTACAGAATGGGAGAAGATATTTGCAAATGACGTATCAGATAAAGGGCTAGTTTCCAAGATCTATAAAGAACTTCTTAAGCTCAACAGCAAAGAAACAAACAATCCAATCATGAAATGGGCAAAAGACATGAAGAGAAATCTCACAGAGGAAGACATGGACATGGCCAACACGCACATGAGAAAATGCTCCGCATCACTTGCCATCAGGGAAATACAAATCAAAACCACAATGAGATCCCACCTCACACCAGTGAGAATGGGGAAAATTAACAAGGTAGGAAACCACAAATGTTGGAGAGGATGTGGAGAAAGGGGAACCCTCTTGCACTGTTGGTGGGAATGTGAACTGGTGCAGCCACTCTGGAAAACTGTGTGGAGGTTCCTCAAAGAGTTAAAAATAGACCTGCCCTACGACCCAGCAATTGCACTGTTGGGGATTTACCCCAAAGATACAGATGCAGCAAAACGCCGGGATACCTGCACCCCGATGTTTCTAGCAGCAATGTCCACAATAGCCAAACTGTGGAAGGAGCCTCGGTGTCCATCGAAAGATGAATGGATAAAGAAGATGTGGTCTATGTATACAATGGAATATTCCTCAGCAATTAGAAACGACAAATACCCACCATTTGCTTCGACGTGGATGGAACTGGAGGGTATTATGCTGAGTGAAATAAGTCAATCGGAGAAGGACAAACATTATATGGTCTCATTCATTTGGGGAATATAAATAATAGTGAAAGGTAATAAAGGGGAAAGGAGGAAAAATAAGTAGGAAATATCAGAAAGGGAGACAGAACATGGAAGACTCCTAACTCTGGGAAACGAACTAGGGGTGGGGGTGACTGGGTGGCGGGCACTGAGGTGGGCACTTGACAGGATGAGCACTGGGTATTATTCTGTATGTTGGAAAATTGAACACCAATAAAAAATAAATTTATTATTAAGAAAAAAAGAAAGCTGCCTGTTTATAAAGTTTACCTTTAGGGGTAAAGAAATGATGCCATTGAGCTACTCTCTACTAAACTTGTATTTTGACTTTTTTTTTCTTTTAGAGGAAGGAATGGGCTTTCTTTGATCCACCCCACACTCTAGCTTGGCCTCTCTAGTTGTCAGTGGCCTTCTATAGTAAGGGCAATGGCTAGGGTTAGAAGTACAGGAGACTGATGCTGAAATTCCCTGTGAAATAAGAACAATGAAGTTGGCAAAATTCCTGAAATCCATCCTGCCTTGAAATCTGTTAGTCATGGGGATCCCTGGGTAGCTCAGTGGTTTAGCACCTGCCTTCAGCCCAGGGTGTGATCCTGGAGTCCTGGGATCGAGTCCTGCATCAAGCTCCATCTCTTTCTCTCTCTCTCTCTCTCTCTCATAAATAAATAAAATCTTTAAAAAAAGAAATATGGTAGTCATGCTGATTCTGAATGCATTTCCTCTGTTTCTACTTAACACCACCTCCCATCAACTTAGGTGACACAAGTGAGTTTGATCCTGTCTTACTTGGGGCTTCTCCAGCCACAGGCTGTGAAACAAGGATTTGGGTGTAGGTGGTTAATTTGGGAGAGGATCCCAGAAGCACACATGAGATAGGAAGAGAGGAAAGTCAGTAAAGGGTATGCTTAATGGGCACTTTGCTCAATCCCACTGTGACTTTGGAGGCATGATGTCAAACATGCCTCACGGTTGTTCCAAGAAGGGTGAGGGAAGCCGAAGTATTTATCTGTTGATTTCCCTCCCTCACCAGTTGGAGATCACCCCAGGTGGTATGACATATCTAGCATTTCTAGTTTGCCCTACTGGAGGGCTCAACAAGCCCTCAGGCCAACAAGCAGAGAGGCTTAGGAATTTGAGGTTGAAAAACAGCATGCTGGAAGTTCTTCTGCAGCTACCAGTGAACTAGAGGTGAGATGAGGGAAAAGGCATTAACAGGGTCTGCTACTTGCCCCCTGAGACTCCATGTCCAGTGTAGTTACATGATACAGGCCGGATTGATCAGAGTGTCACCTTCTGTGGACACAGTGATTGGATCGGGTATGGCCACCCATCCCCCAGAAGTGACTTTTTTTTTCTCACAGGTAGTAGGGGCTTCCCCTTACCATACATTCCCTTCTGTATTATTCAGTGATTGCTGAGTAACAAATTGCCACAAATTTAGCAGCTTAAAGTAACACCGTTTATGTAGGTCAGTCAAGAGTCTGAGCATGACTTAGCTGAGTCCTCTGTCAAGTTGGGATCGGGGTAGTGGTCAGGGCTCAGTTATTATCCAGGGGCTCAACTGCGAGTAGATCTGCTTTCAAGCTCACTCAAGTTGTTGTCAGAATTCATTCCCTTTTGGTTGTAGAACTGAAGGCCTCAGTTCTTGCTGGCTGTCAGATGAAGGCTACCCTTGGCACCCACAGTTTCTGGCCACGTGGCTTCCTCCCTAGGCATACTAACACCATGGTAACTTGCTTCTCCAAAATCAGAAATGGAGGAATAGAGTGAGTCCACTAGCAAGATGGGATTTTACATAATCAAATATAATCACGGAAATTGCATTCCATCAGCTTGTCATGTTCTATTAGTTAGAGGCAAGCCATGGGTCCTGTCTACATTCAAGGAGAGGGGGTTATAGAAACATTTGAATTCTGAAAGGTCGGGATCATAGGGACCCCCTTAAAGTCTATCTGACACCCCTTCTAAGGTATTCAGTTCTACCATGATAAGAAAGTTCACTCAGAGATTCCAAGGCCACCACTTCTGAGGCAGGTTCTTGCCTCCGCCTACACTGTGATGATAAGTTCTCTCTCTAAAGACGAGAAAAACCTCACATGTTTAATTTCTCATAGAGCACTCTCTCTAATAAAACTTCTGATAAATTGGGATTTATTTCAATTGTTTTGGACACAATATTTCTCTTGGTGAATCCCAATACTGAATTAGCCTTCTTGGCAATCATGTCACACTGCTGATTTAAATTATATTAAAGCAAACTAATCCATCTACATCATCTTTCATTATGAACTACTGTTAAGTCAAATCTGTTGCTTCATGTGCTTTTGTATCTCAGTGAGTTACTTTACATTTTTTCTTACTAAATTTCATTGTGTTGATTTTTTGGACAGGGTTTAAAAAACATTTTATATGTTTTCTAGATTTGGCTATCCTCCAAACTCTAGGTCATCTGCAAATTTGATAAATGTGTCTTATATGTATTCAGCCAGATATTTGACTTAAAATGTTAAAAATGGCAAAGTGGAGTCTGGAGGGCTGTCATCATGATGGACACTAATAAATTCATGTAACACAGTTCCCAATGATCCCATTAGATAGTTTTTTGGTAGTCACCACTTCCTTTTCTAAAGGCTCTAAAACCATCTAATTGATAATCATGCTAAAATTTGGTTGCGGTGCAGTGTCAAGGTTACTGGTATATAGTTTCTGGAATCTAAATTTCTCTTCCTTTTGTTAATTACAATACTATGATAGTTCACAACTGGAACTATGAGACCCTTTAAGTCTTATAAGTCTGTAAGTTCCCTTTAAGACCAAGGAACTCATTTCTCCAACTGCTGGGAGTTAGGCTATTGACACCTTATAGCTAAGTCCTTCTCTGGGAATTGTCCTCTGCTAAAGACAGTCACCTCTCCTAAGGAAACCTCCCACTCCTGGGGGTTGAGGGGGATAAGCCCACATTCTTCAACTGGTGGAAGTGGATTCATAAAAGCCATGTTCTCTTCCCTCAAGGTAAGACAAGTCTGCAAGTCCCTCCCAACATCAGAGCCTACCATGGGATCAACCCAGATCTTTGTTGTAACTGAATTTCTATTTAATTTCTCCCTCTGTCCTGTTCTGATACCCTTATTCCTTCATCAGTGTTGGTCCTGAAGGCATACCCTAATGTAAGGCTTTGTCTCAGAGTCTGTTTCCCAGGAAACTGGACTTGCTGTACCATTATTCTTCAGGAGCCTCTCACCCCCTTCAAAAGTCCTCTTTCAGTGTCCAGGGTAGAATTTAAATTCATTTTATTGGGTAAGTGCTCTTAATATCTCTCTAATTCTCTTGAGCTTTTTTCTCTCCATATATTGTTGGCTATATATTTGGGAGGTTGAAGATCCCTCTTGTCAATTGTGAAGGCAAAAAAAGTTGAGGCATTTTGCTTTTATCCTGTGACCTGCTCACATTTGGTGAGCAGCCCCCTTCCTTGCACTTCTTCTTTTGTGAATGACTAAATGAGTCCTTTTTGTGTTCTTTGTGCTTTCCGCATGCCTTAACTCACTCTGGGACTTGGCCCTTCTGGCACTGTTCATACTCCCCTCATGCCTTGCAGATCTCAATAGAGAATGGTAGTGGATGTACAGGCCACCTGCTCAGGGCACCTGCTTGATAATTCAGAGGTAAAGTCTGTGCTTTGATACAGAAAAGTACTGTCTTGGTTTTATCACCATCTCCCTTTTAACTTCTGGCCCATATACAAAAAGGTTCTTTTTTCTCCATCCCCCAAACTCACCCTGCCCAAGCCCTGCTTTGGGCAGCAATTTTCCTACAACCAATGCCTTTGAATACACTTTTTGTGCCACATTGTTCCAGGCTATATGAAGCCAGCCTAAGCAGTGTTAATCCATTTTGATGTTTTCCAGCCAAAGATCTAATTGAGTTGATTTCTATGACATTTTAGAGCTACCCACTCAACTTCAAAATTTTAAAAACTTTCATTTGCATCTTTGTTTTTTGCTACCACCTAAACAAAACTCCGCACACATCATATTTTTCTTTTGGGAAAAAAACAACCTTCTGAGAACAAGGGAATGGAGGTGCTCCCTTCCATGAAGTCCCAAATAAAACAGATGAATGATAGCTGTTAGAATAATAACCATATTTATGTCTCTGTAAGACATAAAATTATCCACGCACATGCAAGAACCATATTCCATGGATATAAACTTTAAGTCATTTGGAATTAAAGGGGGAAATCATTGGTACTGTCTGAACTTCAGGAGATCTGCTCAAGTTTTCCCACTCACTACTAAATTCTCCGCACATATCAAACTCTGATTGAAAAGGCTTCCTAATGTGGTGCATACAAAACAAAATGTACTTGCAGTGGGTTGAGGTCTTTGATCACTGAGATCGAGCACTGAGACAAATTGAGCACAAGTGGTAATAAGCAAAAGAATGGGAACAGCATTTGAGATCTTCAGTCAAAAAGTACTCAAAGAAATTTCAAGATATGATTAGGACTCTAGTGGCTCTATTACTGACCATGTGCAAAGGAAAATAGGGGAGAAGCATCATGCACTGGCTGTCAAAAGGAAACAGACAAAATTAGCCTGATTTCTTGTCTTATGTAATTATTGTGGATTTTTAATTAAAGATTTTCAAAATTAATAGAGTGTAGATGGAGGGTTTCTTTGCCTATGGGTTTAATTTTTTAAGATTTTATTTATTTTTTTATGAGAGACACAGAGAGAGGCAGAGACCTAGGCAGAGGGAGAAGCAGGCTCCCTGCGGGGAGCCTGCTGAGGGACTCGATCCAAGGACCCCTGGGATCAGACCCTGAGCCAAAGGCAGAGGCTCAACCACTGAGACACCCAGGTGCCCCTGCCCATGGGAAGGGTATCCATCCCTGATATCTGGTCCTGAATTCTGACTCCAAGACTTTTGAGCTGTGTAACCTTTGGCAAAGTGCTTAAACTCTTTGGTCTCAGTCTGTTCATCTGTAGAAAGGGAATGAGAACGATAACTAATTCCAGATTGTTGTAAGGATCAAATGGGATAGGTATTAGAAGTGCTTAGCACAATGCCTGGTTATAAAGTTTCAAGGAGTATTAGCTATGACTGCAGTTATTATTATTACAATGTAACATTAATTTTGGTGATTTTTCGTATGTCGCCCCCCAATTGGAAATTCATTATGGTTCATTAAGGATCAGCAGAGGGAGTCAGTTTCCCTATGAGTGGATACTGAGAGGACCAAGCTAGAGGAGGGGTAATGCCTATAAAAGTGGGTAAGGTCCTGTGAGTTTTATGGGCCTGTTGCCATTTTTTGTGGGCCTGGATACTTTTCAACCCTTTCGGCTAAATTGTAGCAGTGAATGTAGTTGGCTGCCAGCTCTCCTTGGCCTCAGCACCTTAATTATGATTGAGACAAAGGTCTGACTCTTAATGAGAACACAGCCTCATCAGACTGCAGAGCCCTGCCCACAAGTCTGGGGCACTTTTTATTTCATGGGGAACTTATTTTTGTCGGAAGTTTCCCAGACGTGGACTATGAGGGCTGATGGCCTTATTGTTCTCCTTTCTTGAAGGAAAATGGAAGAAAAAAGAAACAGAACTTCAGCTTTCAGGTCTCTTTATAGCCTCGACCTTCAGGGATGGTGCCTCTCTTGTGGGCAGAAAAGACCTTCACGTACTTCAGAGGCCTCGGACTCAGATGCCTACAACAGGCCAGAAATAAGTGAAATAGGCCAGAAGCCCTGCAGGGCTTGGGAGGAACAGAAGAGCTTGGGTCTTTCCAGACAGCAGCTCCAGGAGATTGTTCTCACCTAAGAAATGGGTGCAGTGATGGTAGATCCTCCAATCTTTCAAAAGAAACTACAGATCTAGCTTTCAAAAAAGATTTTATATATTTATTCATGAGACACAGAGGCAGAGACACAGGCAGAGGGAGACGCAGGCTCCCTGCAGGGAGCCGGATGTGGGACTCGATCCCAGGACCTCAGGATCACAACCTGAGCCGAAGGCAGATGCTCAACCACAGAGCCACCCAGGTGCCTTACAAATCTAGCTTTTTTTGTTGAATCTCCTACTTTTTAAAAACACTATGTGGGTTAAACAAAATATTTGCCAGCCATGGCTCAAGTATTACCAGACCAGGATTCTCATCTATATGGTGCAATTTCAGGTTCCTGGAGAGGTTCCTTCTGACCTAAACGTGTCCCTTACCTTATGTCGCTCCACTGGAAGTCCAGCAGAGGCTTTCCCAGTTCTAAGACCTCCGTTCAAGATGCAAAGTCACCCTTGTAGGGAGCACACGGAGAACTCATCAATCACTAGCTCACTCACTAGATGATGCCAGTTCACTGTATCCATTTAGGGAACAAGGAAAGGGGAAGCTGTACAGGCAGGTAGGGATAGGGCAGTCCAGTGGAACACCCGGAATTCTTTGCTTTGGTACTCACTAGTTGTCATAACCTCACTTTTCCTTGTTTGTGAAAGGGGGCTAATAAATGCTACTTCATGGGACTGTGGTGAGAATGAAGTAGAGTAAGACATACAAAATGTCTGGCCAAGAGCAGACTGTCCTTAAATAAAAATTTAATCTGGAGGGAAGAAGGAAAGATGTTCTGGAGCTCAGGAGCAGTTTTGAAGTAGGGAGGTAGCCACACAGGACCTCTCAGAAGAGGGGTAAAAAGGGTGGGAAGGCAGGAGGGAGCCATAAGCAATCAGAGCATATCATTTTCTGGCCAGCAATCCCACTAGTATAAGGGGATAATCTATTAAGGGAGAAACAGGCACTATGATAATAACCCACAACTGCAGCCTGTTACACTGACTTGTATTCTAAGCTTACACAAGTCTAATTCATCTTTCCAATATCTTTGGCCACTATGGACTTAGTTGTCTGGATACTGTTTCTTTGACTTCTTTGCTCAAATCAATGTTCCATGCCTGCATTTCTTACTTCTATAACACATAAGTGCATTGTCAGCCAATTTTTTTTGCTTGGTGGAAAAAATAAAAACAAAACCTCTTGTGTTTTATGCTCTGCAGAACTCAGAAGAAATTTTAGAGAAGAAATTTTAACCAGAACGAAACCAGCTTTAGACGTGTACGGTAGAGACAGGAGTGTAGGGTTGAGGAAGGAATGGGAGATAAACATAAACCTCCATCAATATGACAAAGGAAAATGACAAGTGAATGAGTGTTACAGAATCACATATCAGCGGCTTGGCTTTGTAAAAACTGTCCCAGTGTAATAACACAAATGTCATTTTTTTTAAAAAAGAGAGAAATCCTGTACCATGTACGAAAAACAGACTTTCAGACCCTCGTTCCTAGCCCATGCCATTGCTTAGTATTCCAACTACAAAGGCCTGCAGAGTTGCCTGTTTTGAGAGATCATAAAGGAAGAGATCGGGTTTTATCCAGAAAGATCACAGGAAGACACGTTTCCCAGTTGAATATTGAAATTTCCAACACCTCTATACACACCAATGTGAGTGCACATGCACACACTTATTCATGCACATGGCCAAAGTGCTTTGGATTCATGTTACTATGGTTAACAAATCAAAGAAGTGGACAAATCTCCATACTCTCTGTGTGTTTTTTGTGGTTGGCCTCTTGTCTGAGGCCAAAGATTAGTCAGGATGTTACCAGGGGTCCAGATGTGGCTTTTCAGAAAAACACATTCCTTAGCTTGGCTTCTGTATGTCTTGGTTGCCAAGATCCACTCTTCTGTGCTCAACTCAGCCCTCATCACACACCCTCACCCCTCCCCTGCCTAATCTCAAATGGCCACCACAGTGGTTGGCTTTAATATTGGAACAGAAAGAAGGAAAAGCCTTGAGACTACATATTCCGCTCCACAACAATCTGGAGAAAATGTGTCAAATGCATTCCACTGCCATATGTCAACTCCCTTCCATATTGAAGTTATTTCTGCAGAAAATATTGTCTAAAGAATTCTCATCACTGCATTTGCACAAGGGTGGCCATAATTCCTGAGGTTTGGATCTCTAGTAGAACAGGTATTGTGTTCAGTTTGATTGTCTAGGATCTTGGAAAAACTGGCCACACCAGTGAGGGACTACCTTAACCTATAACCTTATTACAAAACTCAAGCTTTGTTTTGTGTGAAAATGTCAATATATGAAAACAAATACAGGTGGCCCTTTAAAAAACCCAATTAAGTGTGGGGCAAGCCCTAGGAATCTGCATTTTATTACAAGCTACCCAGATGGTTCTGATACAAAGAGTTCCCTGACCCTACTTTGAGAACGATTGCTCTGTGTCACCTCTGCTAACAGGTGGCATTACATTTTTGGAGCCCAGAAACCCTTTACATTGTCAAAAAATATTGAGGACCCCAATGAGCTTTGGCTTATGTGAGTTAAATCTATTGACTCATACCATATTAAAAATTAGATGGTTTTAAATATTTATTTATAAATCACTTTTGAAATAACAACAATAAACTTATTACAATCTAACATAAGTAAAATATTTTCATGAAAAATAACTTTTTTCCCCAAACCAAGAAAATTAATGAGAAGAGCGACATTATTTTACATTTTCAAATCTCTTTATTATCTGGCTTAATAGAAGACAGATGGCTCCTCATATTTGCTTCTGCATTCTAGCTATTGCAATATGTTGTTTTGATAGAAGTATATATATATATATATATATATATATATATATATATATATATATATATAAACAAAATCCACCTTACACAGACATGTAGTTGGAAAAGGCTGTTTTAGATCATTATGGATATTCTTTGATACTACACCAAAATGCAAGAAATTGTAGTTCCTTAAAGGTTAGTTGCACCACAGACTCTGAGACCATCCAGTGAGCCTTTCATTCTCTATTACATTAAAATTCATTGGTATGTCTTGCACTTAGAATACATTTTTTACTCATGCATAATTTTATAAAACTATGAATTGGTCATTTAGAAAATATTGGTTCACCAAGTTTTGCAAATATTCCAAATGTTGACATACTTCATTACACAAAATTTTAAAAATCATATTTGTTAATATCAACACTAATCTCCCAGAAAACGTCTGTAAGTATTGGGAAGCTGGCAAGTACATGGTGATGGATATACGCTTTCCAAAATTTTAATTTTCTCTTGAAAGTTGGAATTTTATCTTTGGCAACAAATACTGTCAGTTGTTTTCCTTGAAATAACAGACTCACTTTGTTCATTGTCAAAAAAATATCTGCCAAATAACCAAGTCCAAATAACCATGATTGGTCTGTCAGTTATTTGTTCAAATAAAAATGGTCTTCCATGAAAAAAGCAGCTAGTTCAGCTCACAACTCAACTGTACAAATACTTTTTCTTGAGACAACTATCACAGGTTAGTGTGCAGCAGAAGTGTTTTATGCATATGTCTCACTTTGTCACACAGAATAGTAAAATAAAATTTTAAAAAGAAGGCACAGGCTTAGAGTTTTCCAATAAATATATTAATACAAGCTCATGTTTGAGAATCCTGAGCATTGGGCACTCCTGATGGCTCTGATTAGATGAAAGTCAGATGTCCACACCACACACAATAAAGAACATTTTGCCACAACAATGGTCAAATCTGGCAGAAACACAATTCAAATTTGGTGGGCCCAGGTTTGATCCATTATTTTCTACAAAATCTGTGCTAATGAATTGATGCAGGCCCTAAAAGATGTAGTAGATGTATAGAGTGTGTATGCATATTACAGTAGATGTTAAAATCTTCTTTTTCTCTCTAGAAAGGCAGTAACTTGCTCTAGAAAAACCCTGTAGTTGGGGATATAATGGGATACGACAGAGGAATGATATTATGATGGTGTTGGGCTAGAGATTCAAGAATATTGTCTCAACTCACCTGTCTGTCATCCTTTTAGGGACCTCAAAAGATAGAAACAAAATGTTTGCAAAGTGAAATGAAGTAAAAACTTGATTACTAACTAGGATTTTTTCTCCAAACTCAAATGTGGAGGAATCTCTGAAAACAGGCTGGATTCCACAGATGGCTCATTTACCCAAGTGAAATTGGTTTCAATGTTCTAGAACCAAAGCTTCCTAAAAGCCCACTTTGCATAACTTTCCTAAGTTTAAAAGTTATCACTTCACTAGAACAAAACGCCATCTTGTATTCCAATGTTCATAGCAGCATTACTGACAATACCAAAGAGTGGAAACAACTCGAATGTACATGAGCGGATGAATAGATAAACAAAATGTGGTATATACATACAAAGAAATATCACGCAGCCTTAGAAAAGAATAAAATTGTGATACATGCTAAAATATGGATGAACCTTAACAATATCATCCTAAATGAATAAATTAAACACAAAAAAATACAAATACTATATGATTCCACCTATAGGAAGTATCTAGAGTAGTCAAATCCAGAGACATGGAAATATGGATCTTTTCATTTGAAAGAAAATATTTTGGGACAATGCAAGCACATTATCTAATGAAGTCAAGATAGTGAATAAGTTGACAGTTACATTTGGGCAACACAGCTATAAGTAAAACCACAGTTGATTCTAAATGTTGTTGTTGTTGCCTGTTGGTTTACTTTTGGGCATCTCATTTAGTTTCCAAATCACTTTCTCTCTTATCCACCTCTTCTATTTCCGTTTTTCTCCATCTTTAATCTTTCTCTTTCTTTTAGTTCCCTTCTTCAATCATTTTTTACACCCTTTGCTGCTATTTTTTGGCCTTCTCACCTGCACTTGTTCCTGTCTACCTCTATTTCCCCTTCCCCTTTTCCTCCTGGACTTGGAGCTCCTATCCTAGGTGGATATTGTGGAAAGATGAAAGCCTCTACCTGGTCTCTTGTTTGCTTCCAGCCATATATACCCCTCAGTAATAACAGTGATGCAGAGAGACTCAAGATAGATCCAAGCATCTCAAACCTGTTAGTAGAGAGGGTCTCCAAAGAGGAAAAACTGACACAGCCTATTTTCGGAGACTGACAAGTTGTTAACAGCTGCAGTAAGACAGGTTGAATCAGATGAAGTTTTTTTCACGCCAGAAATTAGAATTACAATTCAGCATGAGACTCTACAAGCACATATAAGTATAGTATCTTTGAGGGCAGAGACATTTCACCCATCTTGTACATAGTTTACAACTAAATGAAAGTCAAGTTTAACTGGATATAGCTTATAATTGGCATGATTGCTTTTAATTTGCTCAACTAATTTAATCATCTGCAATCAAAATAAGATATTTTCTATATAGTCATTAAGCTTTCACTGTATAGCACGAGGTAGAGTTTCAGAGTCCTGGCTCAGGAGCCCCATTCCCTGGATTTGGATCCTAGAATTATTCTCCCTAGCTGTATGGACAATGGGTGAATTGTTTGAGTTCTAAAATATTTCCATTTTTAAAATATCAGGACCTTTGTAAATATTAGGATTTACTTCCAACCACCAACTCAATAAAATATGTTGAAGGTTTATTTGACATTCAACTGCTGTGGGGTCATAGCATTTGGGCAGTCTCAGAAGTAAAATGGGGTCTGTTTGCAAGTCCTTGGACTATATCGAAGGACAAGGTAAGACTTTCATAGCTGTGCAGTGTATGGACAACACATCTTAGGAGTTCAGAGAGTATAGGTTTACCTCCACACTGAGGGATCAGAGACAATCTTCATGTGACATTCCAAGGGCCTCTTGTAGAATCCAGGGTCCAGACATGTGATGCTGGGGGAAAAAAAACCATTCCATTTTGAGTAAAAGCATCAAAGTAAGGAAGTGGGTATCAGAGACAAAGAACAGGGCATGCATGAAGACAAGCCCTGGAGAACAATGTAGGAAAAGTAGATGGGTGCCAGATTAAAGACAGGCGACAGAACCATTCCTCTGCAATGCTGTCCTGGGCACCATTAGATCTGACGGTGACTCCTTTCTTCTATTTTCCCTGAAGTGCAAGAGTAATGTCTGCAGTCCTCACCTGTCCCAGAAAACCACATCCCTTCTGTTTCCCACCCTAGTAGACATCCCTCCATCCATCTACGCACATCCTTCCAGGTTTGGGCAGTGAAGACTTGCCTTCCAGTCCATGAGCCATTGAGAAACAAGCCTGCCACTAGTAGCTGGAATCTGTTATTGCTCCCAGTAAACTCCCCAGCAGGACCGGGGAGAGCCTATGGATGTCCATGTCACCCCCAACTCCATCCTCGACCTCCATTCCCAAAGTCAGCAGACTTCCCCCCGACTCCACAATGTAGTTGCTTGGCCTTTGTGATCTGGCTTCTGCTGGTGTGCTTTCTGAGCCTCTGCTGGTACTGAAACCAACTGCAAACCCCACCCACTTGCTCACAAGGCAAGGATCCTTTCCTCAAAAAACAACATCCAGACCGTCTATCTCTACCTTCACATCCATTGACTATCTCCGTTTCTGAGATCCAGGTATCTACTGCAACTTAAAAAACTACTCCAGACTAAGTGGCTTTAAACAACCATTTAGAGTAAGCATCGTTAAAGTCTCCCCTCCCACCGCCGTCATGTCTAAGTCAGAGTCTCCCAAAGAGCCCGAGCAGCTGCGGAAGCTCTTCATCGGAGGTTTGAGCTTCGAAACGACCGATGAGAGTCTGAGGAGCCATTTTGAGCAATGGGGGACGCTTACGGACTGCGTGGTAATGAGAGACGCCAACACCAAGCGCTCCAGAGGCTTTGGGTTTGTCAGGTGCCACCGTGGAGGAGGTGGACGCGGCCATGGACGCTCGGCCGCACAAGGTGGACGGAAGAGTCGTGGAACCAAAGAGGGCTGTCTCCCGAGAGGATTCTCAAAGACCCGGTGCCCACTTAACTGTGAAAAAGATTTTTGTCGGTGGCATTAAAGAAGACACTGAAGAACATCACCTTAGAGATTATTTTGAACAGTACGGGAAAATTGAAGTGATTGAGATCATGACTGACCGAGGCAGTGGCAAAAAGAGAGGTTTTGCTTTTGTGACCTTTGACGACCACGACTCTGTAGACAAGATTGTCATTCAAAAATACCATACTGTGAATGGCCACAACTGTGAAGTAAGGAAAGCCCTATCGAAGCAAGAGATGGCTAGTGCTTCGTCCAGCCAAAGAGGCCGAAGTGGTTCTGGAAACTTTGGTGGTGGTCGTGGAGGTGGTTTTGGTGGGAATGACAACTTTGGTCGTGGAGGGAACTTCAGTGGTCGAGGTGGCTTCGGTGGCAGTCCAGGTGGTGGTGGATACGGTGGCAGTGGGGATGGCTCTAACGGATTTGGTAATGACGGAAGCAACTTTGGAGGTGGCGGAAGCTATAACGATTTTGGCAATTACAACAATCAATCCTCAAATTTTGGACCCATGAAAGGAGGAAATTTTGGGGGCAGAAGCTCTGGCCCCTATGGTGGTGGAGGCCAATACTTTGCCAAACCACGAAACCAAGGTGGCTATGGTGGTTCCAGCAACAGCAGCAGCTATGGCAGTGGCAGAAGGTTTTAATTACTGCCAGGAAACCAAGCTTAGCAGGAGAGGAGAGCCAGAGAAGTGACAGGGAAGCTACAGGTTACAACAGATTTGTGAACTCAGCCAAGCACAGTGGTGGCAGGGCCTAGCTGCTACAAAGGAGACATGTTTTAGACAATACTCATGTGTATGGGCAAAAAACTCGAGGACTGTATTTGTGACTAATTTTATAAAACGTTATTTTAGTTTCTGTTCTGTGGAAAGTGTAAAGCATTCCAACAAAGGGTTTTAATGTAGATTTCTTTTTTGCACCCATGCTGTTGATTGCTAAATGTAATAGTCTGATCATGACACTGAATAAATGTGTCTTTTTTAAAAAAATAAAATAAAATAAACAACTATTTATTATGATATCTCATACTGGGTCAAGTATCCAGACAGGGCACAGAGGGGAAGCTCATTATTGCTCTACAAAGTCTGGACCCTCAATTTGGATAAACTATACATCTGGTGGACAAAATGGCCAGAGACTATCTGGGTCTCTCTCTCTCTCTCTCTCTCTCTCCTTCTCTATCCCTCTCTCCCTCTCTCTCTCCTCCCTGTCTCTGTCTCCCTCTCACATGGAGTCTCCATGGGGCTAGCTTGGGCTTCCTCACAGCATGGCACCCTTGAAGGAATAAAAAAATGCCTCTTAAAGGCTAGATCTGGAAGTGACAGAGAATCACTTCTGCCATATTCTATTAGTCGAAGCCATCACAATTCAGCCACAATTCAGCAGAGGGACCATAGACCTCACCTTTCTTTATTTTAGTTTTATTTATTTATTCATGAGAGACACAGAGAGAGAGAGACAGGCAGAGACACAGGCAGAGGGAGAAACAGGCTCCATGCAGGGAGCCCGACATGGGACTCGATCCCAGGTCTCCAGGACCACACCCTGGGCTGAAGGTGGTGCTAAACCACTGAGCCACCCGGGCTGCCCAGCCCTCACCTTTCAATGAAAAAAACTGTCAACGAATTTGTGGCCATTTTTAATCCAGCACATTTGATTGACAGCAGGAATCTTCTCAGTAGAAAGCTTCTAATTGCTGTGTGTGCCTCCTTTCATTCACCCTTTGTCTTATGTAGAACAGACCTCCAAATGTCTGCGATATCCAGCCACCTAGATCAGATCTGACTTCACCATTTCCACTCTGTTATGGGTTGAATTGTGTCCTCCAATAAAGATTTGTTGAAGTTCTAGCCCCTAATACCTCAGAATATAACCTTATTTGAAGATTGGGTCTTTGCAGATGTTAAGTCAAGGGTGGATCCTAATCCAATATGACTATTTTCCTTATAAACAGGACAAACATGCACAGAAGAAAGACAATGTGAAGAGATAAAGGGAGCAGATAGCCATTCTACAAGCCAAGGAATGCCTGAGATGACCAAAAGCTAGGAGAAAAACTTAGAACAGATCCTTCTCTAGAGCATTTAGAGGGATCATCACCCTGCCAATAACTTGATTTTGGACTTCTAGATTCCAAAACTGTGAGACAATAAATTTGTTTTATTCTGAGCAACCTAGTTGGTGGTACTTTATAATGGCAGGACTAGAAAACTCATGCCCTCTTAACATGAAAAATGCAGACTACAACATTTTTAGGGACATCTATATAGTCAGGAAAGTTTCCTTTGCAATGGCCAAACCCATGCTAAGAATCTATCCCCTACCTTTTTCTTCTGTAGCCTTCAGCATCCTTTCCAACTGAACCTGGGAGACTTAAAAGAGACATGCAGTACCTTCAGCACATATTAGCCCACTTAATTTCCATAACTATTCTATTATTCAGTGACTATAATCTGCCAAGTTGCTATGACAAAACAGTACTGACTGAGTAGCTTATAAACAATGAAGATTGAAGATTCCTGGGTGGCTCAGCGGTTTAGTGCCTTCGGCCCAGGGCGTGATCCTGGAGACCCGGGATCGAGTTCCACATCAGGCTCCCTGCATGGAGCCTGCTTCTCCCTCTGCCCATGTCTCTGCTTCTCTCTCTCTCTCTCCCTGTGACTTTGCTGAATTCATGTATCAGGTGTGTGTGTGTGTGTGTGTGTGTGTGTGTGTGTGTGTGTGTGTATCTCAGGAATAAATAAATAAATAAAATCTTTTAAGAAAATAAACAATGGAGATTTATTCCTCACAGTTCTAGAGACTGGGAAGTCCAAATTCAAGCCTCCAGCACAGTCACATTCTGATGAGATCTTTCTTCCTATTTCATAGCAAACTCCTTTTTGCTGTGTCTTTACATGGAAGGGGCTAGGGATCTCTTTGGAGTCTCTTCCATAAGGCACTACTCTCAGGGCACCTGGCTGGCTCAATCAGTAGAGCATGTGACTGTTGATCTCAGGGTTGTAAGTCTGAGCCCCATATTGAATGTAGAGATTACTTAAAAATAAAATCTTTACAAGGCACTAGTCTCATTCATGAGAGCCCCACTTTCATGGCCTATACATCTTCCAAAGATCCCACCTCCTATACCATCAATTAGGGCATTAGGATCTTAGTATATGAATTTTAGGGAGACCACATTCAGGCTATAGTAGTCAGATATTATTACTCCCATTTTACAAAAAAGGAAAATGAGTTACAGAGGTTGCGGAATCTATTTAAGATCATGCAGTTATGAGCTACTGGGCAGAGGACACCAGCTTTCACTGTGCAGCTGTCACTGTCATAGCATGGCAGCTTCCCTCTGCAGCTGGACTATTTTTAAGTGGGAAGGTGTTTTGAGCATAGAACTTAATATTTATCTCACTCAGTGCATTTCTTTCTCCAAAGGCAGCTCATTTGTCTAAGATGTGATAAACATTCATTCTTTTTGCTAAATATATTGTCATTAACCAAACTAAAGGTTTATAATAAAATTAAATTACAATTATTGCCTCAAGAGTGACGAGCGCCAGTTAAGGACATTTTAAACATTCCAAAAAATCAAAGAAAGAAACTTCTAGCAGACATTTCTTGAACAACTATAAGTTAATAAGTGCTGTAGTGGCACAGGGTTGAGTAAGACATGGCTTGTCCTCAGGTAGTCAAAGTAACTAATAAACACATACTAAGATATGTGATTTCACATCTCATGAGATATGTGATCTCACTTGTGCAGAGTGAGGCCGGATGGATCATTCACCTGAAATAACAGGTGGCTTCCTAAACACATGAGCAGTTTTGCTCTAATATAGGTACAGCCTTATTTCTAAAACATTCCCATGCTGTATCTCCCCATTTTCTTTGTCTTATGAGATCATATTTCTAACTTTAGACTTTGTGAGTTTTATAGGCCCCCAACCTTCTCTTCTTTCTACTTCCCAAGAGAAACTCCATTTTTCAGGCTCACCTACAACTTGTTCCCAGGTGCAAAAGACCTATCCTGCTTCATGGTTAATTCCTCTCTCTTTCAAAGCCTCTGACCACCCTCTCTCCTTTGGCAGAGTGTTTTGATGATTGAGTATAAGAGAATAGGAACATAGAAAGGCAATAGATTTCTGTACATTTATTTTATACCCTGTGACTTTGCTGAATTCATGTATCAGGTCTAGTAAATTTTTTTTTTTGTGAAGTCTTTCAGATTTTCTACATAGAGTATCATGTCATTTGCAAACTGGTGCAGCCACTCTGGAAAACAGTATGGAGGTTCCTCAAAAAGTTAAAAACAGTAGCACCCTACAACCCAATAATTGCACTACTAGGTATTTACCCAAAGGATACAAACATAGTGATCTGAAGGAGCACATGCACCCCAATGTTTATAGCAGCAATGTCCACAATAGTCAAACTATGGGAAGAGCCCAAATGTCCATCAACTGATGAATGGATAAAGAAGATATGGGGTGTGCGTGTGTGTGCGTGCACACATATGCACAATGGAATATTATTCAGCCCTCAAAAAGAATAAAATCTTGTCACTGGCAACAACGTAGATGGAGCTAGAGTGTATTATGCTAAATGAAATAAGTCAGTCAGAAAAAAACAAATACCATGTAATTTCACTCATATGTGGAATTTAAGAAACAAAAAGGAAGCAAACCATAAGAGATTCTTAATTATAGAGAACAAACTTAATTATAGAAAACAAACCTCCCTCCTAGTGGAGGGAGGTGGGCAGGAGATGAACTAAATGGGTTATAGGTACCAAAGAAGGCATTTGTTGTAATGAGCACTGGGTATTGTATGTAAGTGATGAATCACTAAATTCTACTCCTGAAATAAATTGTTTAAAGATTTCATTGATTTTATTTATTTTTGAGAGAGAAAGAGAGAGAGAGAGAGAGCTAGAGAGCAGGGGAAGAAGTGGGGGAAGAAGCAGAGGGAGAAGGACAAGAAGACTCCACACTGAGCATAGAGCCCGATGTGGGTGGGGCTCGATCCCATGACCCTGAGATCATGACCCCAGTCAAAATCAAGAGTGGGACACTCAGCTGACTGGAGCCATCTAGGCGACACCACCTGAAATCAATTTTACCAATAATGTTAACTAACTAGAATTTAAATAAAAACTAGGAATAAAAACAAAGAAACCACATGAACAACAAGAACAACAACAAAAACAAGTGACTAGGAACAAAGCTTTAAAGTTCACTCCCAGGTCAATTCACAGGCATAGAACTTCATCACCATAGTGAGATTGCAGTCACCAAGAGACATATATCTTGCTCTTTAAAATGCCATCTTCCATTCACTTTGTTAGAGAACAAAATTTGAGTTAATGCTTAATTCTTTTGGTTTAAGCTAAAAATGCAACCTTTTATGTACATGTATCTATGTGTACATATGTGCCTCTCAATGTGTGTGTCCACGTACATGCTTATATTTCCTAGCTCTAATCCCTGAGAGTACCTAGAAACACTGACACATAAGTAACAATGTATATGTCTAGTGCCATAAGTAACAATGTATATGTCTAGTGATTCTGATTGCTATTTCCTTTTTTTAAAGATTTTATTTATTTATTCATGAGAGACACAGAGAGAGGCAGAGACACAGGCCGAGGGAGAAGCAGGCTCCCCACAAGGATCCTGATGTGGGACTCGATCCCAGATCCCGGGATCACACCCTGGGCCAAATGCAAATGCTCAACCCCTGAGCCATCCAGGTGTCCCACATATCTTGTTTTCTAAACACTATTCTCCATTAAAAGAAACCAGGGTTCCTTGGGGAAATGTGTGATTCCAGGGCTGGGGCATAGAAAGTATATGATTCTGAAACATCTTGTGCCAAAAAATAAGGAAGTGCTCAAAGAATTTAGGGACCTATCAAAAGGACACAGAACCTAGCATGGAGGCACATCCACTGGTGAAATCTTGGATAATTTGAGATTTGGAATAAGTAATTACAATAATAGATTATATCCCAATGAGTATAATAAAAACTTATTAGTCTATACTGATAGGAATAAATGGGAGAAAGGGAAAAGCTTTCCTTAGAGTAGAATGTCAACTAATAAATGTAGAAGAAAAAATGGAGTTAGAAAATCATCAACAGATGCTAAATCTCATGAGTAGAAGTTGGATGAAGAACATATTTACATAGTTTCAAAGAGTCTCCCCACATCACTTATTAATTATCATGGGAAAATAATAATTGTACAATGGAGAAACCCAGCAGACACCCTTTTAAACAAAGAGATCAAATTTAACAGCACCAATATTGTGACAAACTGATGTTACGTGCCTTCTGATATAATGCACTGGGAAAGCACAACCACACTTCTGTGGTGGTCCTATCAGGGGATCTGATCATGTGGAAACATCAGACAGATCCAAATTGAAGGACATTCTACAAAATAACTAGTCTGTACTCTGCAAAAATATTAAAGCCAAAAAAGACAAGGAAATGCTGACAGAGTGTTCCAGTTTAAGAGAGATTAAGGTTACATGACAACCAAATGCAATACATGATCCTGAATCAAATTCTGGGTTAGGAAAAACAAAATAGCTATAAAAGCACATTGGGACAATTGTGAGAGTTGAATGTGGAGTGTGGATTAGATAATAGCATGGTATCAGTGTGAAATTCCCTGATTCTGATTGCTATGTTGTAGATATGTGAGAAAATGTCTGTGTTCTTAGGAAATGCACACTCAAGTATTTGGAAAAGGAGCTTAATGTCACCAACTTATGCTCAAATGGGGGCGGGGAAAAGAAGAAGAAGAAGAAGAAGAAGAAGAAGAAGAAGAAGAAGAAGACGAAGAAGAAGAAGAAGAAGACGACGACGAAGACAGCAAAATGTAAACAACTGGTGAATCCAAGTAAAGGATATATTGTTGCAACTTTTCTGTAAATTTGAAATTATCAAAATACAAAAACAAATTATTACTTTTTTAAAGACAAGCTTTTTGTCAAAGCTGCCATGGGAGGCTTATTAGCTATATATTCTTTAATGTGGATGCGGTTTTAAGTTCCACCACTGAGAAAGAGTTCTGGTAAACTGAGCAGGGGAGAGAAGGCTTGAGGACACTGATTGTCCAGGAGGAAAAAGAAAGGCCACTGAGGAAAAAAAAATGGATAGAACACAAATAAGATGCTGGGGGTGGCCAGGCTTCCTGTTGCCATCACTTAGTTATTCCAGTCTTACTCACCTCCTCCATCCTTGACACTCAAAGCAGATGGCATCATTCAGAGAAAGAACATGGATCAATTCTACACATGTTGTTTTGAGCTAGATGACTCCTATTTCTGCCCAGTGGTTATATGTCTTTCCTCGCCCCCCATCTTTCTTGACTCCAATAATTATGCTTATGTGTAGATGTCCTCCTATTTTACCTTGTTAATTCCAAAAAGGCAAGGGCCTGACTGTTTAAAGTTTTTATCCTAACAGCTAATAATACTATATAGATGGGGCCACTATGAACTTTTCAGCAATCTAGCCATCTTCCTATTTTCATTAATGCCATTTTAGTTTTGTTAATGTACAGAAGTATTTCCTGAGCAAGCAACAGGTTCATATTTAATTATCTTGTCTTATCTGACATGGGGACTACAGTGAGACAGTTCCAAAAGGCTTAAAAATAAAATTGCCTTCTCAGAACCAAATTCTCTCAATGGGAGAGGAAACCAAATTCACAGCCCCACGACTCTGGAAGGAAGTCCTAGAATTGGTATGCTACAAACAAGAAATTTCTAAAAGTTTTATGTTTTATGGTAAACATTTATGCAAAATTTGCATTTCACTCCATATTCAATATATATTTCTATTAATATCAAAGTGTTTATTTTTGCCTTAAATCTTTAAGTGAAATTATCCTCTGGGACAATTGGGTGATAACTGTTCTTTGCTTGCTTTGAGCCTTGGTTTTGTATATCTTGGGTTGAGAAAACTTCATGAGTAACACAATATTCATAGTCATATACCATATACCTTAAAGAATGGCTCTGGGAATTACAAAAGATGTTATTAATTGGACTTTCTGCTGACTGAGCAATACAGATATCTTACACTATTGAACACTTCCTGTGTGCCAGACACTCTTTTAAGGGTTTTATTTTCAGTAACTTATTTAACCCCATAACAATCCTATGTAGTAGGTTCTGTCATTATCCCCATTTTATGGATGAGAAAACTGAGACATGGAGAAGTTACTACCATAATGGTGGAGCCGGGCTACTAGCCCTAGGGTTAGCATTCCTAGCCACGACACGAGTCCAGGGTTGCATGGTATTGGGCTAAGGTTGTCTGAAGTTCATGCACCCCTCAGACTAAAGAAATCTGCTCCACCAAACTGATTGCTCAAGTGCCTTTAATCAGGTTGTCTCTCTTATGGTGATGGACACTAGAAATGCTGATACAAGCTTTTTCCTGGTGAAATCAGGACTGTTTTTTGAGAACACCAGAATCCACTTGATACAGGTCATCTAGAGTTGGCATCTACAAATACATCTCCACATTAATCCACACTTCATCTGCATCTTTGATCATTGTCTTGTGCTGAGATGCTAAGTAAAATGTTCATCCCTGAACAAACCTTAATTTATGCTATTCCTTCTTTCAGATTGCTGTTTCCACCATCTTCTTATCAAAATCTTCCCCATTCTTTTGTGCTCAGTTTTTTTAAGATTTTATTTATTTATTCATGAGAGACACAGAGAGAGAGAAAGAGAGAGAAAGGTAGAGACATAGGCAGAGGGAGAAGCAGGCTCCATGCAGGGAGCCTGATGCGGGACTCAATCTCGGGACTCCAGGATCACGCCGTGGGCCAAAGGCAGGCGCCAAACCACTGAGCCACCCAGGGATCCCCTTGTGCTCAGTTCTTATGTCACTATTTTACAAACAATTATAAAGGAATATTATGAAAAACTATATGACAACAAATTGGACAATTTAGAAGAAATGAATAAATTCCTAGAAACGTAAACTACCAAAACTAAAACAGGAAGAAATAGAAAACTTGAATATACTGATAACCAACAAAGAAATTGAATTAGTTTTTATGTCAATCTTCTGATGTACATGATTTCCCAGTCCCTCCATACACACACAGAAGAAAATTATAGTGATTATTTTATTCTGTCTTATGCTGTATTTTCTTATTTATAACCCTACCATAGCTCTTACCACCACTTCCCACGATTCCCGAGCTGGTCTATCCTGACCTTAAACGTAGAATCTGGACAGAAACAAATATGCAGTGTATGTTTGACATTAAACTCGCATTAATAGGGTCATGTTACAAACTTAATATTTCTGGCCTAGGTCTCAAAAACCCATTGATAACAATAAGAAGAATCCAACAGATATTTGTTAAGTGCCTGCTACTTACCAGAACATGGGGGTCTTTATTGGAGGGGCAGCAATAAATAAGTTAATCCAGATCCCTGACCTCACAGAATTTACAATCTCGCAGGAAACACACATAAAGAACCAAGAAAGCCACACGAACTGAGGGCCATCATATATGTAAGGGGAGTTCACACTACAGGGTCCTAACCTACTTTGTATTTGTAGTGAGGCAGTGAAAATATCCACAAAAAGTAGGTATTAGGTGAAGAAATGGAGAAAAAGGATTTCAGGGAAAGGGATCAGCAAGTGAGAAAACATGGAGATGCAGGAGGGATTGACACATTGAAGGAAGTGAATGAAGTTGCTCAAGGAAAGAGAGTGATGAGGCAGGGATGGCTGAAAAATGCAGCTGAGAGATAGGCAGAAGTTTACCTTCAGTGATATGTTTGCAGCTATTTTATGGCTTTGGTTTAGACTTTGCCCTTAAAAGTAATGGGAAGAAACAAATGTTGGTGAGGATGCAGAGAAAGGGGAACCCTCTTACACTGTTGGTGGGAATACAAGCTGGTGCAGCCACTCTGGAAAACAGTATGGAAGTTCCACAAGAAGTTAAAAATAGAGCTACCCTACGACCCAGCAATTGCACTACTAGGTATTTACCTAAAGGATGCAAATGTAGTGATCCAAAGGGGCACCTGCACCCCAATGTTCATAGCAGCAATGTCCACAATAGCCAAACTATGGAAAGAGCCCAGATGTTGATCAACAGATGAATGGATAAAGAAGATGCAGTATATACACACACACAATGGAATATTACTCAGCCATCAAAAAGGATGAAATCTTGTCATTCACATCAACATGGATAGAACTAGAGGGTATTGTGCTGAACAAAATAAGTCAATCAGAGAAATACAATTATAGGGTTTCACTCATATGTGAAATTTAAGAAACAAAACAGAGGATCATAGGGGAAGAGAGGGAAAAATAAAACAAAATGAAATCGGAGAGGGAGACAAACCATAAAAGACTTAACTGTAAGAAACAAACTGAGGGTTACTGGATGGGAGTTGGTGGGGGGATGGAGTAAATGGGTGATGGGCATTAAGGAGGGCACATAATGCAACGAGCCCTGGATGTTATATGCAAGTGATGAATTACTGACCTCTACATCTGAAACTAATGATACGCTATATGTTAACTAATTGAATTTAAATAAAATGAGTTAATAAAAAAAGTAGTGGGAAGGCATCAATAATCTGTGTTCTATTTTTAGAAAAATCACTCTGGCTGCCAAAGGGTGAAGAGCCTGAAGAGGCCAAGGGAATATGTGTGATGTTAAGACAGCTTAGGCATCCTCTCTGTATCTGTTTCCTCACCTACAAAATGTGATAATTAATAGTCCCTTCCTCATAGGGTTGTGATGAGGGTTAAATGGGTTAATATATATAAAATATCCTAGGAATTACCTGGCCACATATTGGCCCTCTAATAAGTATTAGCTATAATTATTAGGGCATTTATGCTTACACTTTCAGAAAAGAAGACTTAAGAGTGTGCATGATATTTTATGCTGGAGATTTAAGTTTTTCTTTAATTTATACTATTAAATACTGAGTTTTTACCCTTTTGCTATAAACCAAGATGATTTTAGGGCATGAATTATGCAGTATAATTCTGTAAGCTTAGTTTTGATGATATTTCCAAAAGAGTCAACTTCTATGAAAAGTAGAAACGATGGGCAGCCCCGGTGGCTCAGCGGTTTAGCGCCGCCTACAGCTCAGGGCATGATCCTGGAGACCCGGGATGGAGTCCCACGTCAGGATCCCTGCATGGAGCCTGCTTCTCCCTCTGCCTGTGTCTCTGCCTCTCTCTCTCTCTCTCTCTCTCCTCTCTGTGTATTCTCATGAATAAATAAATAAAATCTTAAAAAAAAAAAAGAAAAGTAGAAACGAGGCCAGTGTGAAGCACAATTATTTCTGACAGACTCTTAGCTTCTGTGATGTATCTGGACTATACTAAGCACTGTGGGTATAGCAAGGTGGAAGGGTCTCTCCCTTTCCTTGAAAATCACAAATTTGCCATCAGACCAAGTGACTGATCCCTTTGTCCTGAACTTGTTGGGCAGCACAAAAAGTCAGATAAACTTCCAGAACTTCAATGCCATGGAGGCAAATCAGTGGTCCCAAAGCAGGTGTTGAGTGGGGCTTAACAAAGACTATATATCCCTAGCTAACAATATGGCAAGTAGAACCAATATTCAACATCATCCTTCTCAAATTGGGAAAACAAGCCTGAGAGTTTGTTTTGCCTTTATAATTCTGTATATTGGGTCCTCTGAAGTCTTATTTATTTCTTATTTTCTTGTAAGTATAAAAGACTAAGTTTGGATATTTCACTGTAATGTTGTCAGTAGATTCCACAGTCCACTAAACTGAAGGAAAGCCTCTGCTTAGCCTGATGGTTACGATTTACCCTCTCCACCACTTGCAAGGTTATTTTCTCCCACCTACCTCATAGGACAAGGCAGATTTAGGCCTGCAAAAATATATACTTAGGTATCTTCATCTCTATAAAGTAAGCATTTTCACATGGAACATGTGAATAGTTCACTCTTGTATTTTGTCTACAATAATGGGTGATTGACTTTAAAAAAAAAAAAACTTTTTATTGTAAAATAAAACAGGGATACAAAAAAAAAATCCCACCACACAGTGGAGTTAGACCTTTGTAATCACCACTCAGGTCAAGAAAGAAAACTTTGCCAGCCATCCTAGAAGCTTCTCAATTCCCTACCCTCAACCCCAACCCCTTCCTCCCCAAAAAACAATCACTATTTTGATTTGTCTTTCTTTAGAGTTTTGTCACCCAAGGGTACATTTATACTTACTTTAGTTTAATCTTGCCCATTAAAAAAATTGAAGTCTGAATTAACAATTTCCTTCTCCATCTTTTTCTTTTTCTTATTTACCTATTAAGGAACTGGGAGCACTTGACCTATAGCATTTCCCACAGTTTGGATTTTGTTGGTTGCATGTGCAGTTGTAGTATATCAGCATATTCCTCTGTCCTCAGGACTTCCTGCAAATTGGCATTTGAATCCAGAGGCTTAATCAGAATCATATTTAATCTCTTTGGCAAGACAATATATATAGGTGTTGTGCTGTTCTTTCCTTGGTAAGATTACATAACATCTGATGGTCTCTCTTATTATGATATTAGCATTTGTCAACGTTCAATGCCTGAATCCACTAATTCACTGGAGGCTGTAAAATGGTGATTTTCTAATTCCATTATTTCTTATTTTTGTTACTTTTACATAATAGCTTATAAGGAGACATTACCTGTCATTTATAATTGTTACTCTGTGAGAAGAGTCCATGTAGGAAAAGCAGGGTAAGTGATTGCTTATTTTCTCTTTATTATCCCCTGGTGGTGACCAATTAACTTTTTTAAATATTAAGAACAAATGGATTTAAATGTATTTAATGGATTGCAATTGCAATTATTATCCCTCTTTTTTTAAAAGATTTTATTTATTTATTCATGAGAGACACACAGAGAGAGAGAGAGAGGCAAAGACACAGGCAGAGGCAGAAGCAGGCTCCACGCAGGGAGCCTGATGTGGCACTCAATACTGGGACTCCAGGATGAGGCCCTGGGCCGAAGGCAGGCGCTAAACCACTGAGCCACCCAGGCGTCCCCAATTATTATCCCTCTTGAAGCTCAAATTGTCCAGTCTTTTGCCAGTGGGAGCCTCTTTAAAGTTGGCTCCTGAGCCTTGTTTAAGTCTCATATTTGTTCAACCTAGATTTTCTTTCACTTTCGTGATCCTGGTTTGGGTCATCTATCGAACTGTTCTATAGCTCACATTGGTTTTTGTTAAGGTCTTTAAAGCAATGGTTCCCAAAGTGTGATGTCCAGATCAGCACCATCAGTATCACCTGGGAACTTGTTAGAAATGTAAATTTTCAGATCCCACACTAGGGTACCGAATTAGATACTTTAGGAGAGAGGTCCAAGAATATATATTTTTAAAAAGCCCTCCAGGTTATTCTGATGAGCCCTAAAATTTGAGAACCATGGCTTAATGAACAAACTTCGTAGAGTCTTCTTAAATGTATTGTTCTAGCCATCACAAAAATCTGTTAACGTTGGACTAAGGATTGATTTTTCCCTCCCTATAGTCTGTCAAATTCCTCTTGTGTTTGACAATTGCTCTAGGAATGACATCTCTGGTTCTTTTAATGGGGCCACAGCTTCTGTTTTATTTTACTGAAGAGCTGGGAAACTTGCTCTTTTCTGCTAAGGTGAGCATGATAATGTCCTACTTAGTAGTCTCTAGGCAGAGTCAGTAGGGTTCAATGAGCATTTATTGTGTATTTACTGAGAGCCAGACCTGATGCTAAAGGATAGGGATCCCATATAGACTAAGACACAGCCTTTGCCCTTGAGAACTTAGAAGAAAGGTGTTTGGGAGCATCCTTATGCTCACAAAAGCAATTTCCACCAAGGTGGCTTGGCTATGGCTTACTTCAGTCAATGTAGCTCAAAATTGCATTTGGCCTTCCTGAGGTCTCTTGATAGGGCCATATCCCTCTTGGTCAATAGCTCATGCACCCTTCATACTATCTTGGCCCAGCCATGGGCAGTGAACAACCCTATGACCTTACCTGTTGATTTATGATCAGAAAGAAGCAAAACCAGAGATTTAGATCAGATTCTTATGAATGAACTGAAATTCCAATGAACCCAACTTTTAGCTTTAGATGGAAAAAAGTAGATCCATCTCTAACTTTTGTGGAATTGGGGACAAAAGGACCAGTGAGGTATTAGGCCTGTGGCCAGTCCCTCTCTTCTCATCTCTAAGGCAACTATACACTGTAAGGGACCATACATACACCTATGTAGGCACAAGACATCCCAAATTTCATGTCCTATCTTCATCCACAGCACTACTGTCAGGAGAATCACTCTTGTCCTTGGGAAGAAAGACCAAGGGAAGAGGACTATAGTTCTAGAAGCCAGCTTGGGGGTCATCTGAGCAGGGAATCTCAGGGTCCCAGCTACCCAGAGCATTGTCTAAAAGAAAGATCTCAGCCTCGGGATGGGCACATCTCCTTGGATTCATGGAATCATCATCACATAGGGAGAGGCTGGGCTAGAGAAAGGCCAAAGCAAGTCTTTCTATGAAACAGGGTACAAGTTATCTATGCCTAAGAGTGCTACAAGAGGAAGGTAGTGAAGGCAAAGTGTGCTTATAAGTCCTTGGCTCACTGAAGGAGCACACACTCTCAGAATCTTTAGGGTCAGCTACTGGTCCTGATTCTGGCCATTTTGCCTGGTAAAGATTGTCATGGAAGATATCAGCAAAGTTACTAGCTCTGGTTCAGTCAGACTTAAAAAAAAAAAAAAGAAGAGTCAAACACATAAAATCAGAAATGAAAAAGGGGGGCATCTGGGTGGCTCAGTCAGCTAAGCATTTGACTCTTGGTTTCAGCTCAGGTCATGATCTCAGGATCATGAGATCAAGCCCCACATTGGGCTCCACATTGATCATGGAGTCTGCTTGAGATTCTTTCCCTCTCCTTCTCCCTCGGCTCTTCCACCTTCTCCTCATGAGCTTGCTCTCTTTCTCTTTCTCTCTCTCTCAAACGAACTCTTTAGAAAAAAATGAAAATGGTGACACTTAACTGATACCACATAAATACAAAGTATCATGAAAGACTACATCATGCTACGTATGTCAGCTAATTGGATAATCTAGAAGAAATAGATAAATTCCTAGAAACATACAATTTACCAAGACTGAATCATGAAAAACAGACCAATAATGAGTAAGGAGATTAAGTCAGGAATCAAAACCTCCTAAAAAGGTAAAGCCCACACTAGGTAGATTTACTGGTAAATTTTACCAAACATTTAAGGAATAATTAATATGAATCCTTCTCAAAGTCTTCCCCAAAAAATTGAAAAGTAAGGAGCATTCCCAAAGTAATTTTTTAGGCCAGCATTACCCTGATAGGCAAACCAGAAAAGGACACTACAAGAAAAGAAAGCTACAGGCCAATATCCTTGATGAGTATAGGTGCAAAAATCCTCAGCAAAAATATTAGCAAAGTGAATTCAATAGCACATTAAAAGGATCATACACTATAATCAAGTGAAATTTATCCCTGGGATGCAAAAAAGTTTTAACATTTCAACATATGTAAATCATTCAATGTGATATGCCACATTAATAGAATGAAGGATAAAAATCATATGATTATCTCAATAGATGCAGAAAAAACATTTGACCCAATTCAACATCCTTCCATAATAAAAGGTCTTGACAAATTAGTTATAGAAGGAATGATGTACCTCAATATAATAAAAGCCATATATGACAGGACTGTGCAGAGTTAACATCATACTCAATAATGAAAAGCTTAAAGCTTTTCCTCTAAGATTGGGAACAAGACAAGACATGTCCACTCTCACCATTGCTATTCAACATGGTACTGGATATCCTAGCCAGAGCAAATAGGCAAGAAAAAGAAATAAATGGCATCCAAATCAAAAAGGAAGAAGTCAAATTGTATCCATTGGTGGATGAATGGATAAAGAAGACACACACACACACACATGAATATTATTCAGTCATGAGAAAAAAGGAAATCCTGCCATTTGTGACAATATGGATGGACTTAGAGGATATTATGTTAAGTGAAATAAGCCAGACAGAGATAGACAAATACTGTGTGGTATCATTTATATGTGGGGAGAAAAACAGCAAACTCATAGAAACAGAAAGAATTGTGGCTACTAGGGACCAGAATGTGGAGGAAATCAGGACATGCTAGCCAAAATGTACTTGGGAGAGCAGCAAGCCATGTGTGTATCTGGGAGAAGAGTATGCCAAGAAATGGAAACAGCAAGAGCAAAGGATCAAGGTGGGAGTTGTCAAGGAGAAGCCTCCTGAAAATAGTTCAGGTGCAAAGGAAAAAAATGTCTGAACCATGGCAGTAGTGGGAGGGTGGGAGGGTAGGGGACAGACTTGAGAAATACTTATTTTATGGACCAGGAAGAAGAAAAGAAGAATGGTCTAGAAGGAGAAGGGTTCCCTCACTGTGCACAGCTACCACACCATTATGTGGCAATGCTCAAGGTCTATGGCTTTACCACTGCTCAGGACTTATCAGGTCCTTATTGCAACCCTGGTGTCCAGATCCTCACTTCTAGGAATCAGGACCTTGAAGCCCACACTTAGAGGTTCCCAGCTTGCAAGGACAAACTGGCAAGTTGAAACTAGGCCTTCTGACCATATATCCTGTGATTTTCCATTGTGCCCCTATCCCACCATTCTTCCTATGACAGTACCAAATTATCCTGAAAGAGGCAAAAATCAGATGACCTGTGAATTCTAGGAAGTTGATGGGGCAAAAGGCCATCCCCTAAACCCTGAGGGCAGGTCCTCTAACCCAGCTTAAGCCTGACTCAGAGGGAAACTTTTATAAAGGTCTTTTAAGTCCTGATGTTAATAATATCTCTTTACAACCTACGTATGGAATATAAGGAGGATGGGGTTTCTTCTTCTATCAAGTTGAGTTCTTGCCATCCTTTGATATCCCAAATGGATCTCAGGGCCTCGTGCTTTATGTTGTATATGTAGGAGTGTGTGTGTGTGTGTTGTGTGTGTGTGTGTGTTGTGTGTTGTGTGTGTGTGTATCTTCTAAATTACTAGATTGTGCAACATATATTCATCTTTCTTCTTTTCCTATCTATACACATGTTCCTAGGGTTGCTAAAAGCCATAACTGCCCCCAAGCAAATTTTCCCAGGCCTAACAGCAGCTGGCTCCCCCTAAGTGGTTAGCTGAGAGTGAAACCAACCACAGGAAATGATCATACTAAAGTTACACCCTTCTCAGCTCTCAGGCCTCAAGGAGATAATGGTGGAGATCGGGAGCAGGGCACAACCCAAAATTATCTATCTGAATTCATTCCAAATCTATGTTGATTATCAAAGCATGTTATAGTTAATATTATTGGGCCTCTGAATCATCAGGACTCTGAAACCATAACATAACAAGATTTCTCTGTGCTCTCACCTCTAACTTAAAACATTTCTGTTTATCTTACCCCCAAACCTCTTGGTAATGGCTCCAAACCAATCTTGGAGAGGCATCCCATTTTTCTCTCCCTGCATTTCTCCCCCTGCTTGCTCCCACCTTAACACAGGATCATTCTTCTTCCAGCCCCAAAGAGCAGCATCTCTTCTCATCCTAAACCCAACTCATGATCATCTTGTGAATGGTTATATAGGGTGTTCCTCAGCATTCTGGAACCTTTCTGAGTATTAAGCCTTTGCGAAATAGGTCAGAATCTTATAGCATGTGAAATTTGAATATGTGGAACGATTTTTTTTTCTCAAGTACATTTTGGCCTCAAAGAGGAAAAGGATGTTTGTTAAAATGCCTAGTTACTCATAATAATTTATTTTTTTCCAACAATATCATTTAAACTTGACCATTCTTCATTTAGTAATAGATGTTAGAGCAGTGTCCTCTCTCCCTCTCTTACCTACTCTCTTTTCTCCTTTCTAAAAAGTATATATTTATTATAATTTTCAGACCTTGTTGCCACAGAAGTAAATTAGTGTTATTCTTCAGCTGTTAAATTACTCACGTTTCTGAAGAGAAATAATCAGAACATCTATGTCTACAGCCATTCTTGGAGGAAGACAAGATATTGAAGATGTTATATTAAATTACATTGTGGTTCTAAGTTAAACTGAGAACTGACTTCCTCGACAGCTCTGATTCAGGCCTCCCCAAATGTCGTACACTATGACTCATGCTTCCTTCTGGAAATGACAAAACTTCCTCACCACCCTGATCTAAGCTGCCTGCTTTTGGTTGTCTGTACTCTCAGGAAGGGATTTAGTTGTATGTTACATTTTTTCCATGATGGGCAAGGAAACCCATTTTTTGTTTTTCCAACGGGAGAAACACAAATACGCACACACACACACACACACACACAGAATGACACACTGAAAATTCTGAAAATTAATACCAGCCAGAGAATCCATACCATCCCACCCCCACCCTTCACACCCCTGGAAAATAAAGATATGATTTAAGAAGAAGGGACTGACTTTTTAAACATTTATGTCTCAAAACTTTTTTAAATGTTCGGTTTTCTGCGGAAAGAAACTTATTTCAACGTGGCAAATCTAATGTTCTATTACTCAAGGGGGTCTTAAAGAGCTTAGATTTTGTAGTAGGTAGCTAAAAATTAGTGCTGAGCAGCATTGATATATTGCCCAGGGAGACTGCATTCCCTGTGTCTCTAGAGAGATGCTTGTAGGAAGAGAAAATTGAGGGCAGAAAAGAAGAGAGGAGAGGGAAGGAGGAAGAGGAAGAAAGGATATAATTGCCAATAATATTTTGTCTTTCTGAAAGGTGCTCTAGGCTGTCCCATAGCAGCCCCAAGTATGAATTGTACCAATTTGCATACTACAATGTATAACCCAGCACTCATTAAAGAATACTGTTTACTAAAATGAAAGGCACCCTGAATATTAACTTGGTATAAACTGAATGGTAAGTCATCAAAGAGGGAGACAAACCTTGAGAGACTCTTTTTTTTTTAAGATGTATTTTTATTTATTTATGATAGACAGAGAGAGAGAGAGAGAGAGGCAGAGACACAGGCAGAGGGAGAAGCAGGCTCCATGCCGGAGCCCGACACGGGACTCGATCCCGGGACTCCAGGACCACGCCCTGGGCCAAAGGCAGGCGCTAAACCACCGAGCCACCCAGGGATCCCCCGAGAGACTCTTAAAAATAGGAAACAAACTCAGGGTTGCTGGAGAGGAGGTGGGTGGGGGAATGGTATAACTGGGTGATGGGCATTCAGGAGGGCACATGATGTGATGAGCACTGGGTGTCATACACAACTGAATTATTGAACTCTACATCTGAAACTAGTGATGTACTATATGTTGGCTAATTGAATTTAAACTTTAAAAAACAACATTTACCATACGGTCAATAAGGATTTATTTTGAGGGTAAGAATTTTGAGATCTGAAACGTAAACATATTTTTCTATTTTCTAGCTGTGTTAAGCTGAAATTTTTATGAATGCTTTAGAGGCATATATATATATATGTACATATATATAGTGTATGAAATAAAGAATGGCATGTAGATCTATTTACATAGCCTTATATTAGTTATCTGAGATTTTTCATGCATGATGGAGAAAGAGAAAATTGCCCTACACATTCCACCTCTTTTTTCATTCCTCACAATAAGACAATGGGTGTCAGTCCTGAGTTATATTCCTAGCTCCACTACTGGGTTTTTGTAAGCTAGGACTTTAATTGAAAATGGGAGAATGGATTAGATGACTTCTGAAGACCCTTCCAATTTTGAAATTCTATGGTCCCAAGTTTTTTTTACTCCAGCCATGGGATTCCTCTTCATCTTTTCAGAGGAGACACCAAGATGTACTGCCTGTCCTTATTGACAGTTCTTCACTGTGACCTGGAGACCCCAATAGCTCTGCCAAGCCCCAAAGCCTAGGAGATAGAGCTTAAGAATAGGGCACTCACCCACCCCACCCATTCTGGACCCCCTCTCCACTTGCAGATCAGCTGGTCGCTGGCCAGATTCTGAGAGGGATGAAGAGGTCTGCCAGGACCTAAGACAAGATTCTTTTTTATTTTTTTTTTATTGGAGTTCAATTTGCCAACATATAGCATAACACCCAGTGCTCATCCCGCCAAGTGCCCCCCTCAATGCCCATCACCCAGTCACCCCAACCCCCCACCCACCTCCCCTTCCACTACCCCTTGTTCATTTCCCAGAGTTAGGTGTCTCTCATGTTTCTAAGACAAAATTATTATATTCTTTCCTGATCATTATTGATTTGCATTTCTTCCAAATGACTTTATGAATAGGGATAGGAGAAAATCCCATTCATGTCACACATACATTAGTGAGTGCTTTTTGTATGCTTAAATCACTGTGCCAAACACTGGGAATAAGAGAGACTTGGGCAAGCCCCTGACCTACATGAGCCTATGAGCAACTGTGCAATTGTGCTTTCGTTCAAAAATAGTTCCTTATCAACCACCAATGGCCTCTGAAGTTTCACTTGTAATGTTTCAGTTTTTGTTTTACAAGTTTCTTGGACTTTGAGAGTGGTCTATTATAATTTTTTAAAGTACTTGGAAGAAGGGAGAAGCTTACTTATGGCCCTGAAGGAATGAGATAAAGAAGCGGAAGAGCTGAGAAGGAACAAAGAAACATTAGAGAGAGACAGGTGTAATTAACAAGGGGGCAGGGGCATGGATCCTAAGAGATCAATGCTTATAGAAAACAAAAATTTCAAATTAATTCATTAAACTAATATCTGTATTCTGATTGTAGTCTGTTCTCAGTTGGTAGGCTAGCTGACTAACACTGAATCCCTGTCATGTCCCAAGCACTATTCTAGGTGCTGGAGATATATCAATGAACATGATTACACTGCAGAATGAAAGGAGCTTAAAATCTCTGGAGAACGAGAAAGGCGGGAAGGGAAAAGGAAGGTAATTTCAGAGCTTAATGATGACCAAGAAGGAAAGGAATAAGAGAAAATGGTAGTACAGGGTGTGACTGGGGGGGGGGGGGGTGGAAGTGGCTACTGTCATTGGGGTCGTCTGAGAAGAATTTTCTAGGATGCAGTATTTGAGCTAAGTCCTGAATGATGAGATACATGTAGCTTTGTAATTATTTAGGGAAAGAGTTCCAAGTTAAAAGAACAACAAATGCAAAGACTCTCACAGTCAGCTAAAAGGTCAGAAGAAAAGCTGGTGTGATCAGAACACAGTGGACAAGGGGAGACAATGGTAGATGAGGCTGGGGAGGTGGCAGGGGCCAGCTCATGCAGGACCAACTGCCGTCCTGAAATAAGAACAGTTATTATAAATAGTTATAACTATATATATTAACTATAATAATGGCTAGGATATAGTTAATATAGTTATAACTAGATACAACTATTATATAATAATAATATATTATTATTATTCAGTAAGTATTTATTGCACCCTTGCACCATACTAACAATTTTCTGTGGATTAGCTTCTTATCACATCTAGTTCATGAGGTTGGTGCTATTTCCAGTGGTCACATAGCCAATGCTTTGTGCTAGAGCTGGGCCATGAGCTTCCCAGGGTCTGACCCCCCAAACTGGTTCCAGTTTTACTCTATTGCTATACCAAGGAAATAGGTGGCCTCCAATACTTTGTTATACACAGATAAAGTGAAGCAGCCAAGTATCACCATCCAACTTAAAGTCGAGAAGGCACTATGAAAGGGACACTCTTTAAAAGTCTAAGTAAGAGGGGTTCCTGGGTGGCTTTTGGTTAAGGGGCTGCTTTCGGCCCGGTTCATGATCTCAGGCTCCAGGGTTCGAGCCCCAGGTCGAGCCCCGAATTGGGCTCCCTGCTTAGCAGGGAGTCTGCTTCTCCCTCTCCCTCTGCCCCTCACCCACCGCTTATGCTCTCTCTCTCTCTCTCTCTAATATATAAATTAAATATTTTTAAAATAAATAAGTAATAACTGTCTAAGTAAGAGTGGAGAACAGAGCCTGGGAATACAGTTGCTGTGTGGCTGCTTTGTCCACTTCCTATGGAAAAGAATGTCATTTCCCTTCCTTTATATACCCTCAACTCCCACCCTGCCCAATGCCACACAGTATGGTGCCAAACTCACTCCAACATCTTTTTTAGGACATATTTCCTGAGAGAGGCACTGGAGAAAGGTGAGAAATATGCTAGCAGAGCATCAAGAGCCCATGTTCCAAACTTATCCCTGCCTTGCTCACACCGGAGGGTTGTTGAAGATAATCATTTCACTCTTTGGGCTTCTGTTTCCTTGTATGTAAAACAAGATTGGCCCTACATGGGGAAACATAAAAGTAGGCAGAGGTAGCTCAGGAGTCCCCAGAAGGTGCCATAAACTTAATACTTTATTTTTTTAAGATTTTATTTTTTAAGCAACTTCTATACCCAATGTGGGGCTCGAACTCACAACCCAGAGATCAAGAGTTGCATGCTCCACCAACTGAGCCAGGCAGGCACCCCTAAACTTGATACCTTAAAAGAAATCATATTTACTTGCTAAACTGTCATCCCCTAGAGCCCATTGAAATTTGTAGTGTGGCTGGTTTGGTAGGCAGTGTAATGGCCCCCAAGATGTCCATATCCTGATCCTGGGAACCCATGAGTATGGTATCTTACATGGCAAAAGAGGCTTTGCAGATGCTATTAAATTAAATATTTCGATATGGGGAGATTATTCTGGATTTTCCAGGTGGGTCCAATGTAGTCACAAGCATCCTTATAAGACAGAGCCAGGAGAGTTAGTGCCCAAGTGATTTGATATGAATAGGACTCAACCCACCATTGCTGGCTCTGAAGATGGAGGAAGGGGCCATGAGCCTAGGAATTCAGGCACCCTCTAGAATCACCAGAAATGGCAAGGGAATGAATTTTGCCTTCAGAGCCTCCAAAAAGAACCATCCCTACTGACACCTCCACTTTAGTCCAGTTAGACTGATTTTGGACTTTTGACCTCCAGAACTGTAAGATAATAAATTAGTATTTTTTAAAGATTTATTTATTTATTTATTTATTTATTTATTTATTTATTTATTTGTTTATTTCACTTGAAAGAGAGAGACAGAGAGAGCACAGCGAGGAGGGGGCAGAGAGAATCTTAAGCAGACTCCGCACTGAGCACGGAGCCCTAGGTGGGGCTTGATCTCAAGACCCCGAGATCATGACCTGAGCTGAAACCAAGAGAAGGTCACTCAACAGACTGCACCATCCAGAGGCCCCAATAAATTAGTATTGTTTGGGGCCACTAAGTTTGTGGTAATTTGTGGCAATAGGAAATTCATATAGTTTGCCTGACCTTTGACAACACATCCTAGTGCTAACTCTTCATCATTAGGTCTCATAACAAAAATTCTAAGGAGAATTTTCAGTTTGTGCCTCATGACCTAGTTCCTTAAATTTGTGAGCAGTGTTCTGCATCAATTCATTCAGACATTGTAAGAGAATCTTTTTCTCCTACTCACTCCTCTTATTTTGATTTCTTCTACAATATCAGGTTGGTATTTGTCCCTTATTTCATAGGACACTGTTCTGCAAAGGAAAAAACATAACAAAATCGGGACACCTGGGTGGCTCAGTCGTTGAGTTTCTGCCTTGGGCTCAGGGCGTGATCCCAGGGTTCTGGGATCAAGTCCTGCATCAGGCTCCCTGAAGGGAGCCTGCTTCTCCCTCTGCCTATGTCTCTGCCTCTCTCTCTGTGGTCTCTCATGAATAAATAAGCAAAATCTTTTTTAAAACATAACAAAATCAAAAACCAAAGCCAACTGTATGCAAAGGTATTTGAGTTTTCTTTTAAAGAAATGTACTAGCACCATATCTCTTTTGGGAGGGGTGTGGCACAAGATGGCCACTTTTCTCTTTACCCGATGAATGGAATTCTGTGAAAGCACAAAATATTCTTTGGGTTCCCGAGCTATGTGCCATGTGTACTGACAGATCTCACAGCACTCTTTCATTGACTAAATACCACGAGAGCTGTGAGAGCTCCAAGGGTAACGTTGTAGCCTCCGAGCTTTGAAAGCAATCTTAAAGATCACTTCATTCCACCTGTCATTAGAGCAGACATCTCAGAAATGGGCTATGGTGGGGATCATCCCTTGGCTAAATTAAATTGGATCCTGTCTGAGTCCCTGTAAATTCTCACATGTCCCTAAAATAAACATAGGTCTTTTCTTGGTACTACTCCGAAGAAGTGAGCAATAGGTCTTTTGGTCTATTTCTGTAAGAGAGGTTGGGTTGCCCAACTTCTGAAGCTGGGCATGTGTTCCATTTCCCATTAGCTTGAGCTATGCCAACATTTATTGAAGCTCCGAAGCTACTGTTACCACAGAAGCCAACCAAGTAGATGAGATGTTCATATTCTTAGAAGAGATAATTAAATAATTTGAGAGTTATTATCTGTATCAAATGAAGATTCTGGGAGAAATCCACGTGGCAAATTTCCTTCTAACCAAACACTGCATAACAGACACTGTGGTTTAAGATTTCATAAGTGCTTCTTCAGGTTTTTTTGAGTTCAGTAGAGCAACAAACATGGGGAATTTTTAAGATAGGAAACTTTGTTTTCATGTAAGATAATGGACTAAATTGCCTTCCTAAGTTAAAAAAAAAATCCTTTAGAAGGACGACCCTGGAAGATTGACATAATTTTCCCTTCTCTCATAACATAACCTCGAATTACAAAATCCCATTGAACTTCTCTTTTCTTTGAAACAAATGAGAAGCAGGAAAGTGAAACTAAAACACTGCTATAAATATGGAGCTTTTCTAGGAGTGCAAGAAAGCCTGTCTGTGTACAATTTCTAAGTATTACAAGTATTTCAGTAGATCTGGAAAGTTTGACCCAAAGAAAATCTACATTAACCTTTAATCAAAGTGCACTCTCTATTCGCTTTGCTCTTCTGGGTTCTCTACAATCAGAATGCAGCAAACATGAGTTTTTTTTAAGGAATTCCTGCCTTGTAAACCAATGACAAAAATGATATTTCATAGTGATACTTTTTGTATCAAGTTGCTTAATAAAACTACTCTATCTTTTCAAATTTTTATGTATTTTTTGAGATACCCTAATTTCAAGAGTTTGTGGTGTATTGAGAAAACAATGGATACCCACATGCTAAATAACAATGTCTGCCCAATCCAGAGTATTCTGTGAAATCCAGGAAACTGTTTTTTTAAGTTTTTTTTTTAATTGCTCGAGATAGATTAAACATGAAATTGAAAGGTCACTAAAAGTTTCCAAGACACTGAGATTTTCGTGTAAGTGTAATTCCCTTCTGGAAGACATGTGGGTGGGAGAAAGAGAAAAGTTTGATTCTTCGCATGAATATCCTTAGGGAATGGTGGAAGGTAAATGACAAGGCCCTTCAAGATCTGAAATAACAGCATAAGGGCCAGAGGCATGCTTATATATAGCCTACATGGTGTGTTATACGTTTAAAATTACTTGCCACTACTCAAAAAAACAGTTATAATCTGGATTATAACTCCTCTTGTACTCCTCTACAAGCTCCTCTTGTAGATCTGGTCCCGAAGGACCACATTTCCTCATGGTAGTTAGTGGGAACTGCTTCTGGCTTCCCAGTTCAGGTGGCCTCAAGCAGGGCATGCGCTCACCATCTTACCAGTCTCCCTGGGCTAGCTTCACTGATTTGTACTACCTGCCTGACCCATGGGCTTGTGGGGTTGTGAAACCAGCTTGGTGTATGGAGAAGTCTGACTACTGCTTCTCTGGAAATTGGGGAACACTCATGTCCACTGATGGTTCTGCTTACTAGGATCCCTCTGCCTTCCACGTCCTGGGTGAGATGTGTCTTGTCCTGAAAACCTCTTGGAAAAATTGAAGGAGGCTCTTAGTGAGACTGGAGGAGTTGAGAGACCTCCTCGGTACATAGGGGATGCTCAATAAAACTATGAGAAGGTCCTAGTCTCCAGAAGTCTTTTATTGCTCTTCATTTTCAAGCCAAGACTGGCCATTAGACAAATTATGAAGCAGGTGAAGTGAATCTCTAACATCCTCAATCACTTTTTCTCCCCTGAGAGGAACTCAGCCCTAACCAATCAGATGCCCTGTGCACTAACATGACCTGTGCTCAGCCCCTCCCATGGCTTCTCAGGTCTTTAGAGTAAAATCCAAAGTCCATACCATGGCCAGCAAGGCCCTACATGATCTGGCCCCTGTCTACCTTTTTATCTTTATCTGCTACCACTCTCCCTCTCCATCACTGTGCTCTAGCCACACTGACACTATTTCTCAATCAGTCCAAACAGGCTCCCGTCTGAGGGCCTTCAGCCCTGTCATTCCCCAAGCCTGGAAAGCTCCTCACATAGGCAGGGGATATGGTGGGTTTCCTCCCTCTATTTAGGACTCTACTCATATTTCACTTTCCCAGAGAGGCATTTCCTGATGACCAGCATAAACAGCTCATTCTCCCATCACAGTGCATCTCTCTCTAGCCCCTCATCCTGCTTCATTTTCATATTTCTTATCACTAATCTAACACTCTAAAGGAAATCCCCACTTTGCATAATAGTGGGGGACCACAAAAGTAGCTGCGTAAGCTGAAATCATGCAAAGCATTCTTGGTAATAAATGGTGAAAATTATGATTGCTCCGTAAGTGACCATTAAAATTTTTTTGTCCGAACATGGAAAACTTGAGACACCTGGGTGGCTCAGTGGTTGAGCGTCTGCCTTCGGCTCAGGGCATGATCCTGGAGTCCCGGGATCAAGTCCCACGTCGGGCTCCCTGCAGGGAGTCTGCTTCTCTCTCTGCCTATGTCTCTGCCTCTCTCTGTGTGTCCCTCAGGAACAAATAAATAAAATCTTCTTAAAAAAAAAAAAAAGAACATTGAAAACTCTCCTATTGTTGGTTATAAACATACAGGAAAATTTTTTTTAAAACTTGTAAGATAAACATTTATTCATTACACTGTAATTTAAGACATTAAGAATATTGAGAATTAACATGTTTTATTCTTGGAGTGCCTGGCTAGCTCAGTCAGTCGAGCATCTGACTCTTGGTTTCAACTCAGGTTGTGATCTCTGGGTTGTGATATCAAGCCCCACATTGGGCTCTGCGTTCAGTGCAGAGTCTGCTTGAGATTCTCTCCCTCTAGCTCTACCCCTCCCCCTGATCTCACTCTCTGTGACTCTTTTAAAATACATTTTAAAATGATATATGGTTGGGACACCTGGGTAGCTCAAGCTGTTGAACATCTGCCTTTGGCTCAGGTCATGATCCTGGAGTTCCAGGATAGAGTCCGGCATCGGGCTCCTGCATGGAGCCTGCTTTTCCTCCCTCTGCCTATGTCTCTGCTTCTCTCTGTGTCTCTCATGAATAAATAAATAATATCTGTTTTCAAAATGATATATTGCTTTGTAGAAAACCTAATCAGTCAAATGGATATTTCTCACAAGAAGATATACAGATTGTCAAAAGTCACATGAAAAGATGCCTAACATCACTAACTATTATGGAAATACAAATCAAACTATAATGAGATACCACCTCAATCCATTGGGATGGCTGTTGTCAAAGGAAAAAAAGAAAACAAATTGAAAATAACAAGTGTTGGAGAGGATGTGGAGAAATTGGAACTCTCATGCATTGCTGGTGAGATGTAAAATGGTACAGTCGCTGTGGAGGACAGTATAGTAGTTCCTCCAAAAATTAAACATAGAATTATCCTATAATCCAACAATTCCACCTCCACTTCTATGCATATACCAAAGAGAATTAAAAGCAGAGACTTGAACAGGTATTTGCACACCAATATTCATAACACCATTATTCTTACTAGCCAAAAGGCGGAAACAACCCAAATGGGATAAACAAAATGCAGTGTATACACACAATGGAATATTATTCAGCCTTAAAACAGAAGTTCTGATGCATACTTACCACACATGAATCTTAAAGACATTATGCTATGTGAAATAAGTCAGATGCAAGAGGACAAATACTATATAATCCCATTTACATGAATTACCTAGAATAGTCAAATTCATAGAGACAAAAGGAAGAATAGAGGCTACCAGGGGCAGGATGGGGAGGAAGAAATGGGAAGTTAGTGTTTAATGGGTACATAGTTTCAGTTTGGGATGATGAAAAAGTTCCTGCAATAGAGAGTGGTGATGGTACACAACAATGTGAATATACTTAATGCCATGTAACTGTCCACTTAAAATGATTAAAATGATAAATCTCACGGTATTTAGGTTTTACCACAACTTAAAAACTTATAAAAAGTAGTTTGAGCTGTGCTTGCCTTCTTCCCATGGTAAAACTTAGGACATAGAGGCAACCTTATTAATATTCCTTGGTGAACAGTCATACTCCTTTCTAAGTTTGGACCAGCTTCTGACATTTTGCCCTTTGCATTTTCAATATCATGAAAAATCACTAAAAGTTCCTTTAATGTGAACTTTTTTTGCTGGTGTGCCTTCCTCTGGCTCTGAGCCGGGCATGGAGCCTGCTTGGGATTCGCTCTCTCTCCCTCTCCCCTCTGCTCCTCCCTGTCCCCTACTCTCTGTCTCTCTCTGTCTCTCTCCTCCTTCTATCTCTCTCTCTCTCTCTCAAATAAATAAATAAATAAATATTTTTTTAAAAAAGAAGAAGAAGAAGAAAAGAGAGAATGGAAGAAAGGGAGATGGGTAGGGCAGAGGGAGGTAAAATCATTGAGCTGGATCAACTGCCATGTGTATATATTTGGTGCTTGGTGAAGCAAAACAACTTTCCCAAAGACACCCAGCCCTCCAAGATTCTGCTTCAGGATCTTCCACATATCCACTAACCCACACTGGTCTCCTGTTTTTCATCACAAGTTACAATCACTTGATTCATTTATGCTCATAAATTGGCCTTTGCAAATGGCTGTCTGGCTCTCTCCCCCCAGCTGTAGTATCAATAACCTGTCTAAAAGACCATCTAATATGGTTTAAAAGTTGAAATAACTCCACAATCCACTGAATGGATTAATGCAGTTTTGTTTGGTGATAAAAAGCAAATTCTGGGCACCCCGGGTGGCTCGGTGGTTCAGCCTTTGGCCCAGGACCTGATCCTGGAGACCCAGGATCGAGTTCTACATCGGGCTTCCTGCTGGAGCCTGCTTCTCCCTCTGCCTGTGTCTCTGCCTCTCTCTCTCTCTCTCTCTTTCTCTCTCTCTGTCTGTCTCTCATGAATAAATAATAATAAATAAAATATTTTTTTAAAAAAGCGAATTCTCACATTTTCATTCAAGAGAACCAGGGTGACCTAGAGCATTATCCAACTGTATTAGTGCTTTAAAAAAATCTTTTATTTGTTTTAGAGTGAGTGAGAGAGTGAGCAGGGGGAGGGGCAGAGAGTGAAGGAATCTTCAAGCAGACTCCCTACTGAGCATAGAGCCTATCATGGGGCTCACTCCCAGGACTTCCAGATCATGACCTGAGCCAAAATCAAAAGTCGAATGCTTAACTGACTGAGCCACCCAGGGACCTCAGCAGTAGTGCTTTAAAAGTTAAATTAAAAAAAAAAGTTAAATTACTTTGCCTGTAGTATCTTTCTACCACTGTTAAATGAGAAGCCAGCACAACTACTTGCTTTACTGTCCTTGTGGGACCTGAACAACAGTCACCTTTGACTCTGAAAACAAAAGATGTGATTGGTCACTGACCATAACATGCACTTGTCATTTGTGGATCATACCAATTGGTGGACAAGAGAGCTAGAGTGAAATTTTTACTTTATGAAATTACTCATAATTAATATATGGTGGTGACTGAAATCTGAACTGCGTTGTTAGGGGACTGTTGTTAACCAAACGGTGGTGACTAAAATTCATGTACCTTAGAACAATGCAAAGTGAGGACTGTCTGTATATGTATGCATTTATTTACTTGCTAGTTTTCCCCCACTAGAATGTAACTTACACAGAATGGAGACTTCGCCTATTTTGTTCACAGTTATAGTCCCAATGCCTAGAACAAAGCCATAGTAGGGGCTCAACAAATGTTTGTAGAAAAGAAGGAAAGGAGGGGTGCCTGGGTGGTTCAGTCAGTTAAGCATTTGACTCTTGATTTTGGCTCAGGTCAGGATCTCAGGGTCATGAGACAAAACCCCATGTCAGCTCTGAGCCAGGCATGGAGCCTGCTTGGGATTCTCTCTCTCCTCCCTCTGCTCCTCCCTGTCCCCTACTCTCTGTCTCTCCGTCTCTCCATCTCTCTCTCTCTCTTTCTCTCTCTCTCTCTCTCCCTCTCTCTCTCAAATAAATAAATAGATCTTTTTTAAAAAGAAGAAGAAAAGAGAATGGAAGAAAGGGAGATGGGAAGGGCAGAGGGAGGTAAAATCATGGAGTAGGATCAACAGCCATGTGCATATATTTGGTACTTGGAGAAGCAAAACAACTTTCCCAAAGGCACCCAGCTCTCCAAGATTCTGCTGTAGGATATTCCATGTATCCACTGGTCTTCCTGTTCTCTCCCTCCCTGTCTCTCCAAGCCTTCTTTTAGGCCATACATTCACACGAAGATGTGACTAACAACATCGTAGGGGCCTTAATCACTTGACCTTTGAGGAAGGATTAGAGTCTTACCTCAGAAGGCCACAGCCCTGTGGGAGAAGGTGACATTAGGGTCTTCCCAGACTCCCTCATATCAGACCACAGAGGCTGCTTGTTCTTAGTTTATGTCAAACTATTTGCATTTTCTTTCTTAAATGTCCTGGTGTGATGCTACATTCAGAGTGTACAGGATGCTGGGGTTTTTCTCTGAGTATCCCACTCCCCTGAAGTTAGGTTTCTAATTTACTCATGGGGTTCCAGTGTCCCAGAGCAGATGGAGCAGCCTGGCCGACTCAGAGAGTGAGAGGCCGACTTCAGATGAAAAACTTCTGTTTCTGTGACTAAGGACTTAGTCAGCTACCTGGTTTAGGATGTACTATTTGTCAGAAAGTAGATCTGGAGGAAATATCACTCATTTTGGCCAGGGCAATGGTTTTTGGTGCATTTTTTACTCATGAAATGAAAAAAGAGCAGGGTGCCAGTTTAACCTTGTGGTTGAGGTTATGAATGAGAAAGGAAGTTTAAATTACCCAGGGAGGCCAGCCCCTTAGTCAGAGTTTCAGAGCATTCCAGACTCTTCTGTCAATTAAAGCATATTGTGCTTCAATAAAATACCAGAAGGCAAACAGTGCTGTTTGGAGATTCTTCCTTTCTCCTTACTGCTTCGTGCTCTCTCCCCCTCTCTCACTCTTGCTCTCCCTCTTCTCTCTCTTTCTCTCTCTCTCTCCCCTTCTCCTTCTCCTTTCCTTCCCCCTCTGTCCCTTCCTTTCTTCTGTTGATAAAACAGCTGTTCTTTATAAGAATCAAATTAATCAATTGGAAATAAACTTAGCTGATCTTATATAAATTTCCAAATCCAAACTCTACATCAACAATTAAGTATGCTTTCTTTAATTTTCAGATCCTTTGTTTTTTTTTTTTTCCTTTCCATCTCCTGTACCCTTGGGTCACCAAACCTTGGACCTCCCACTAGTGGTCTGAACCTGAGAAAAACCAAGCTTGACTCCTCAAGGGAGAATTGCAAGGGGTCAGTGGTACCTGAGCCTCTTCTGGTTAGATGTTCTTGCAGAAAGTTTGGTGAAAAGAATTAGTTGGCTAGAATTAGTCTTGGGTTTGGTATGTTTCCAAAATCTGTGCTTTTCCTGGTTGTCATTAGCATAAATATTTGAGAGTCAACAACTGAAAGAATTTGAAAAACGTATTGACTGAAGATTTTTGTCACAGACACTTCATTTCAGCTGGCATCTTTCACTCTTTAAAAGGTCTCTCATTTTAAATAGCACTTTCTTCTTTTCTCCTATTGAATTTCAATTATGTGCAAGTCCTGTAGGGAGACACAAAGATGGACATGACACATTTCCTACCCTTACAGCTGAAAAACAAGCAAAGAGGTAAGATGCAGGCTCGCCAAAAACTAAATAAGAACACAGGGCTAAAATAATAGTATAAGAAAATATTGAACAAGAAAGGGACCAGGGAGGTCCTCTTTAATTTTCAGGTCCCACTGCCGAAAGAATATGCAAAGGAGGCCCAAGGACTGAGGAACGCCTTGGGGGTTGCGCCTTGGGGGTTGTGGTCAAGAGAGGATGTAAGAATGGAGAGAATTCAGATCAGAGATGCATCTGGAAGGAGTTGGAAGGCAAAGTTGCAAGGGAAGGTATTTTAGATGAAGAATATGTGGGGCAAACACGGCTGCCATGTGAGACTGTGCAATACACAACTCAGGGAGCTGACATTCACATCATATTCTCTGAACACAATTGTGTTCTCAGAACACAATCGGTATGGCCAGGGTGGCAACCCTAGGTCAAAAATCTAAGACATATCCAGTACAAAACCTCTCGTGGAGAGAAGGAGTAGACTTGCTATCACGATGTAAGTCTTCAGAGGGCAGGGACTGGGTCTTATTTGTTTTGGATCCTCAGAGCTTTGTACAATGTCTGGCACATATTAGGTATTTGATACATATTTCCCAAATGAATGAACTATACTTCAACCTTGTCCAAATCCCACCAGCTGGATGGTACAAATCAGGTTGAGATCACAGAATGGTGATCACCTATATTTTTTTTATAACTCTGAAAAATGTTGGGCCTCAGCCCCAGAACTGTCTCCCTTCCAAGTCATTGTAGCCACTTCTAGGACCTTAAGGGATGTTTTACATGTGCTAATGTACTGTCCTCTCTTCTTCCATTCTGTTCTTTATCTATTGTTTTGAAAGAGAAAGCACCCCAGGCATTCTCCCTCTGCAGAGCCACTACCCGCTCTGTGAGTATGGTGCATCTGCTCAGGTTTTCATTTCCAGCGCACCCAAAGCCACTACGGTGGAGACCATGATGATGCCATCATGGCCCTTCTGACTCCTGGGATTGAAGATTTATTAATTCTATGGAGAAATGGAGAGAATGGCCTTTGCCCTCCAGGGTCATACATAGACATGAAGTTATATCACATGCCTCATGTCTGACACAGCGTCCTTAAAACAACGCCTTTAGCTTCTATGTGTCCCAACACTGGGCAGAAGATGGACACCATGCAGCTCTTTCTACCCACCATCCCCATCTTTCCGCTCTTAGGAAAGAATGCACACTGGAAAGTGGGGGGGCAGTATGTGAGAACATGAAATATTATAGTTTGGCTGGAGCAAAAGGCATGTCCAGGTGAACAAGGGCAAAAGTTGGCCCCAACAGAAACTGACTTCAACAGTGATAATGAATGAGTGTGAATCCCTAAATACTAGTGGAAAACCACTTAAAAGTTACTTGAGGAGGAGTCATAGTTTTATCCTTAAGTATGGAGAAAAACATTATTATAACTAAAGATATAATGAAGTGTAGGCAGAAGAGGACAGTGGAGTTACACAGACCTAGGTTTGAGTGTCAGTGACCTTGGTTAAGTTCCTTAACCTCAGGGACTCTTAGGTTCTTTATCTGTAAAGTAGGCACAACCACTTCTCGGGATGATTAAATGCTTAGCACAAAACCTGGCGCATAGTAAATACCTAAGAAAATGACCACAAAAGGTAGTGTATTAAAAGGTATTCTCAGGGCACCTGGGTGGCTCAGTGGTTGAGTGTCTGCCTTTGGCTCAGGTCCTGAGATCGAGGTCCCAGGGACCTGGGATTGATTCTACAGGGAGCCTGATTCTCTTTCTGTCTGTGTCTCTCCCTTTGTGTCTCTCATGAATAAATAAAATTTTAAAAAATAAAAATAATTCTCGCTTCTAGGGTAATCACTCCTCATGGATCCCCAAAATAACAAAATAATAAGTAAGCAAAACCATAGAGGAGACCAGTGGCCCTGATACTAAGTAGGAAACAAGTTTAGTTAATTAATTCACATCCTGGTGGTAGCACCTGTTTTTCCTCCATAAACCCCAACAGAAGGGGAGACGAGAAGTAACTGGTGGTAGAAGATTCAGGATCAGTAGCAGTTTGGGACAAGGGTGATTATCTCTTGAGTCTAAACTCCTTGTCCCTAACCTTTCACATCATATCCTTAAGGTGACTTGTCATTACCCAGAGTTTATTTTGGGTAAAGGATTTTTTATTCTTCGGATAAATGACTCAGGGCTTTTACTCCATTGGACATTTTGTGCACTTCAACCAAAGAGTTCACTGTGGAAGGTGTGCACTGGACATCTATAGGTGTAGCTTACAGCTGCCCATCCATCATGTTTTTAAGCACTCTTTTCCCTGAATCCAGAAAGCCATGGATTCCAGAACAAGTTTCACTTACCAAAGATTTTTAAGCTCTTTGAAGATCAACTTCTATTGTATCAAATCTCTCCCAATTATTCTGGAATGGGTGACAACACTATCTCTTTTCAGGATTGTTTGCAAGCCTAGAGTTTCCTGAAGGGACGCCTAGAGTTTCCTGAAGGGACTTTACTATTGCATATTTTATATCTGCTGACATTACTTCCAGTAATATAAAGAAGAAAACTCATTTTACAATGTGTTTTTGCAAATCTTGACCATTTTGTAATTCATGGTGTATTTAAGAATCTTCCTACCAGGTAGCACTAGAACAAGAAGTTTCTTGATGTTGTCTACTTCCCTGAAAGACACAAAAAACACCAAATATTGTCTCAGCTTGAAAACTGAGTGATCATGCTATGGGATATCTGCCTCTGAAATAGAGTAATAAGACCACACCATGTCTAGGGGACTGGATTGAAATTTAGGAATTCTGATTCCTAAGAACTGGAGAACCTGAATGAGAATGAAGAACGTGGTTCTTCATTCCCTCCACCCATATCTTGTAGCTTTGGAGAAGGGAGTTTCCAGAAGCCTTCTCACAATACATGACACTGACTGCTCATCTTGGACCATGGTAGCTAAGGAAACAAAGAATTTGGTAAAAGCTTCAGACTAACTGGCACTAACAAAGTTGCCCACCAATAATGCTCAAACATGTAGTCCTCATGAATACATATACTAGAGCCAATATTTCTGACATTTCAGGAGCCTGGGAAATGCCAGTGGCTTTCGACTGTCTGAGGCAGAGCTTCCTCTGAGGAAGTGCTCCTGAAGCGACAAGTGTTTTCTTTTCCACTGCTTGAAGGTCAAACCAAATCACTTCTTCCTCAAATAGATCTCACTTTCACAGCCTCATAAAATGGCCGAGTTAGAATGTGTCTTGGTTGATGAAGTCAGTTGAGGGTGTGAAGCTGACTCAGGCTTACCCAAGTTCCCCTGTTTATTCAGTACCAGAAATATTTAAATCAGAGCTGACCTTAAAATAGCAACTCTTTGAAAAAGAGTTCAGTACTGACTCCTGAGAACCTCCTGTAGCCTCCCCTCTTACTTTTCTATTCCAGACATCACTACTTAGAAAGCCTATGATGATATATCCCTTGTGTCTGATATTTTCATTTTCACTGATGAGCCTCATTATGCCACATAAAATTCTAAAATTCAAGAGGGCTAATGAGAATACTTTAAGTCCTTTTGCTCACTGAGACAATATTATGGCAGACTTTTTATCTCAGTTGAAGGATTTTATTTTTAAAAAAATTATTTTATTGAGGCTCACCTGGTTGGCTCAGTCAATAGAGCATGGGACTCTTTTTTTTTTCATTTGTTTTTATTGAAGTTTGATTTGCCAACATATAACACCCAGTGCTCATCCCATCAAGTGCCCTCCTCGTTGCCCATCACCCAGTTACCCCAACCCCCTACCCACCTCCTCTTCTGCAACCCTTTATTCCTTTCCCAGAGTTAGGAGTCTCTCATGGTTTGTCTCCCTCTCTCATAAATTTTTCCCACTCAGTTCCCCTCCTTTCCTTTATAATCCCTTTTACTATTTCTTATGTTCCCCATATGAGTGAAACCATATGATGATTGTCCTTCTCCGATTGACTTACTTCACTCAGCATGATACCCTCCAGTTCCATCCACATCGAAGCAAATGGTGAGACTTTGTCCTTTCTGATGGCTAATACTCCATTATATATAGAGACCACATCTTTTCTATCCATTCATCAGTCGAAGGACATCATGGCTCCTTCTACAGTTTGGCTATTGTGGACACTGCTGCTATGAACATTGGGGTGCAAGTGTCCCAGAGTTTCCCTACATCTGTATCTTTGGGGTAAATACCCAGTAGTTAAATTGCTGGGTCATAGGGTAGCTCTATTTTTAATTTTTTGAGGAATCTCCACACTGTTTTCCAGAGTGGCTGCACCAGTTTGTATTCCCACCAACAGTGCAAGAGGGTTCCCCTTTCTCCACATCTTCTCCAACATTTGCTGTTTCCTGTCTTGTTAATTTTCGCCACTCTCACTGCTGTGACGTGGTATCTCATTGTGGTTTTTATTTGTATTTCAGAGCATGGGACTCTTGATCTCACCATCATGAGTTCAAGCCCCATATTGGGTGTAGAGCTTACTTTAAAAAAAAAAAAGGAAAGAAAAAATATTTTATTGAGGTATAATTGATATACAACGTCCTATTAGTTCTAGCTATACATCATGGTGATTTCATATTTTTATGCATTACAAAATTACTTCCATGATAAGTCTAGTTACCATCTGTCATCATACAAAGTTATTACAATATTGTTGATATATTCCTTATGCTGTGTATCCCCATGTCTTATTTACTTTGTAAGTGGAAGTTTGTACCTCAATGCCTTTCACCTATTTTGCCCATTCCCCCCTAACCCCTTCCTCCTCTGGTAACTAACAGTTTGTTTCCTGTATCTATGAGTCTGTTTCTGTTTTGTTTGTTCATTGATTGTATTTTTTAGATTCCACATGTAAGTGAAATCATATGGTGTTTGTCTCTCTCTGATTTATTCCACTTAGCATAATATTCTCTAGGTCCATCCATGTTGTAGCAAATGGCAAGATTTCATTTTATATATATATATATATATATATATATATATATATATATATATACACACACACACATATATATCACATTTTCTTTATCCATTCATCTATTGATGGACACTTAGGTCGTTTCCATGTCTTGGCTATTGTAAATAATGATGCAATGAACATAGTGGGGAATATATCTTTTGAATTGGCGTTTTTATTTTCTTGAGTTAAATACCCAGAGGTGGAACTGCTAGATCATATGTTAGTTCTACTTTTAATTTTTTGAGGAACCTGTATGCTGTTTTCCATTGTGGTTGCACAAATTTATATTCTTACCAACAGCGTACAAGGATTCCCTTTTCTCCACACCCTCACCAACACCTGGGGTGAGGGGTTTGTGGGGGTTTTTTGTCTTTTTTTATATTAGCCAATCTGACAGATTCGTAAGTGGTATTTCACTGCGGTTTGATTTGCATTTCCCCAATGATTAGTGATGTTGAGCATCTTTTCATGTACCTGTTGGCCATCTGTGTCTTCTTTGGAAAAATGTATATTCAAGTCCTCTGCCCATTTTTTAATCAGATTGTTTATTTTTTTATATTAAGCTTGTGTAAGCCCTTTATAAATTTTGGATATTAACCCCTTATCAGATGTGTGATTTACAAGTATCTTCTCCCATTCAGTAGGTTGCCTTTTTGTTTTGTTGATGGTTTCCTTCACCGTGCAAAAGATTTTGAGCTTGGCGTTAATCCCATTTATTTATTTATTTATTTTAGCTTCTGTTGTCCTTGCCTGAGGAGACTGGTCCAAAAAAACATTGCTTATGTCAAAGGGCTTATTGCCCATGTTTTTTTTTTTTCTAGGAGTATTATGGTTTCATGTCTTAGATTCAAGTCTTTAGCCCATTTTGAATTAAGTTTTGTATATGGTTTAAGATAGAGGTCCAGTTTCATTCTTTTGCGTGTAGCTTTCCAGTTTTCTTGACCATTTATTGAAGAGGTTCTTTTCCCCATTGCCTCCTTTTATATTAATTGGCCATAAATATGTAGGTTTATTTCTAGGCTCTCTATTCTATTCCATTGACCTGTGCATCTGTTTTTATGCCAGTTCCATACTGCTTTGATTACTATAACTTTGTAGTACAGTTTTAAGCCAGCTCTGTTCTTCTTTCTCAGGATTGGTTTGGCTATTTAGGGTCTTTGTGGATCCACACAGATTTTAGGATGCTTTGTTCGAGTTCTGTGAAGAATTCTGTTGGTATTTTGATGGGGATTGCAATGAATCTGTAGATTGCTTTAGTATGAACATTTTAACAATATTAATTCTTCCAACCCATTATTTGCACAGTATATGTTTCCATTTATTTGTGTTGTCTTCAATTTCTTTCATCAATGTCTTACCATTTTCAGAGTACAAATCTTTCACCCATTTGATTAAATTTATTCCTAGGTATTTTATTCTTTTCAATGTAATTGTAAATGGGATTGTTTTCTTAATCTCTCTTTCTGATAGCCTGTTTTTAGTGTATAGGAATGCAATTGTTTTCTGTATGTTAACTTTGTATCATGTGACTATACCGAATATTCCTGCACTGAAATACTTAGAAATTGGCCTGCATGAATATTTTTGATTGATAGATATTTGAAGTACAAAACTCTTCATTAAAGTTTTTCAGACAAGAATGTCATATTATTTTCTTGTCACTTTATGTACTATGAGCAAACCAATTTTGATCATTCTAGCTATAACATTATGCCATTGAGTCTTGAGCCTCTCTTAAGGTCCAAAATTGGCTGCTATAATTTTCTACTTGAATGATTCATAGAAACCCCACACTCAATGAGATTAAAAGATAATTCAAACCTATTCTGCCTTCTGTCTCCATCTTAGTTAATGACACAATAACTGTAAATTCTCTTAAATTGGAAAGGCATTTATCCTCATGTCTCCCTCTTATTCATTCTTAGTGTGCAATTGGTCACTGTACACTGCAGATTCTCTTGCAGGAATGTCTCTCGGATTAGTCTACATCCTCCCTGTCTGTGTTCAGAGACTCATATCCTCTCTTGGACAGCTTCCTGCAGAGCCCTTTTGCTACCTTCCTCTCCTAGAGTCCAGGACCCACATCTCATTGTGTCACTTCCTTGCTCTGAAACTTCAGGCTGTTGGAAGATTAAAATTCAGGCTCTTTGGCTTAGTACTCACAGTTCTTCTTAGCCTGGCCCCAACCACCTCTGCAGCCTAATTTCCTGCCAAGTCACACACACACCCCGCCATCCCCTAGACTTTAGCCACGATCAGCTTTTTACCACTCTAAAAATAGGACTAACCCATTTTCCACCCTTACCTTGGCTTGGCTGATTCCCTCTCTCTCAAATGCTACCTCCCTCCCATCTTGGCCTAGCCAAATGCTACTCATTCTTCAGTACCCATTTCAAATGTATCCTCCCAGGAGAGGCCTTCCTTGATCTGTTCCCCAGCCCCACCCAAAGTTAATGACCCCACTCTCCACATTGCCCCAGCATTTTATTCACTTAACAATAATTGAACTCTCACCCACTATATGTGAGTGCCTTTCAAGAGGTTCCCTGTCTTGTAATCCATTTTATCCTTGGTACTCAGTAGCATCTGATAAATGGATTAGTGGATATATGGATGAGTTGACTTAAGAAAGTTTGAGTGTCGGTGTGTGGGCAGACATTGGAGAGAAGGTACAGTAAGAAAATGGAGAAAAGGGAAAGGAAATTAGAAATCATGCCTCCTCATTCATACACTTCTAATCTTTTCTTCAACTCATCCTTTTTCCTCCAAACACAGTTATAAGGAATATCAATCTTCTTAATAGTCCCATGTCCTCAAATACAATTTAAGAAGTTGGGAGATTAAATTTACTTTCCAACCCTGCTTACTAAATCCATGAAAAACATTTTTCTACAGTTTATTAGTAGAAATTTTATTGACCTGGAAAAATTTCGCAGCAAACAAAGGTACTCTGAGCAACTTCTTCTTCTAGTCAAGATGGAATAACAGGTAGAAGATTTATCCTCGTATCTTAAACAACTAAGGAATTGGACACAATTTTTAAAACAATGGCTATAGAGGCATTGGATAGCAGACAAATAAAGATAATAATCCCTAAAGGACAAGAAACAAGAAGGTGAGTCCTATGACTGCCCCTGCTTACTGCCTGGAGAAGGTGTCCAGGTCACAGTGCAAGAAGGAGGAGTTCAGGGAGGGGGAAAGAAGACTCTTTGCATTGAAGTAAAGGAGTTGAGAATCTGGGGACATCAAGGAAACTGGAGTTTACAGTGTATAGAAAAGAAAGCTGTATAGAGAAAAAATTTATCAGGGCTCCAGAGTGTCCCCGTGAGTATTCAGCACATGCATTTGAGGAAACTACATGAAACTCAGCTGAGGAAAAAATTGCCCAAAAGAGTTAGAAAAAAAACAGTGTCCAGTGTTCACACATAGCCAGGAATAGTGAATAGTGCCTGTTCCTAACAGTCTGGAGATGGATGTGGGGAGGCAGGCCTCTAAGAAATGGAAGGGACAGATTATAAAAGGTCATGAGGAAACTTTTGGAGGTGATGGATATGTGCATTATCTTGATTGTGAAGATGGTTTCACATGTATCAGATTGTATACTTTAAATATGTGCAGCATATTTAATGTGAATTATACCTCAATAAAGCTATTAAAAATACAGCAATTATATGATAGATGTATGGAGTTTCTAAAGATAATTCTTTTCTGTTCTTCTTTGAATCAATGATATATGATAAAAAGTTCACATAAATGGCCATGCAGTCCTTGATTTTAAAGGGTTTTAACTTAATTAAATCACTACATTAAAAAAAAACTCTAAACAACCAACTGCTAAAAAGAAAAAAAGAAAATTACATGCAAGGTAAAACAAAGGCAGTGAGACAAAAATAAGCTGGGAGGAGGATAGAAAGTGAGCTGCTTCTGTCCCAGAGGGAACCTTGGGATAGAGGGAGTGACCCCTCCATGAGTATCTCTCAGCTCACAGGAGTGGGCAAGGCCCCAAATCTGACTCAAGCTGGGTAATCTCTGAATGGATTAGCCCATTTCATAGGGGCTTCATATAAATGGATAGCCCCACTTTATTGACAAGCACATTGAGAAGCCTAATTCCCCAACTCACAAGTAGGGTTGAAAAAAAGGAGAATTTCAAACCAAATGAATATTCATTTTTTTCTTACGTTTTTATTTAAATTCAAATTAGTTAACATACAATTTAATTTTAGTTTCAGGTGTAAAATTTAGTAATTTATCACTTACATATGGCACCCAGGGGTCATCACTACAAGTGCCCTCCTTAACTCATCACCATTTTTTTTATAAATTAATTTTTTATTGGTGTTCAATTTGCCAACATATAGAATAACACCCAGTGCTCATCCCATCAAGTGCCCCCCTCAGTGCCCGTCACCCAGTCACCCCCAACCCCTGCCCACCTCCCCTTCCACCACCCCTAGTTCGTTTCTCAGAGTTAGGAGTCTCTCATGTTCTGTCTCCCTTTCTGAATATTCATTTTTAGAAAGATTTTATGTATTTATTCATGAGAGACACAGACACATAGGCAGAGGGAGAAGTAGGCTCCCCGTGGGGGAGCCCCACGTGGGACTCGATCCCAGGACTCCAGGATCACAACCTGAGCCAAAGGCAAATGCTCAACCACTGAGCCACCAAGGCATCCATGAATATGCAACTTAATTTGCTAGGTGAAGTACTTCAACCCATTTGAAACTGCTGTGTCTTGGAATAGCAGGTGCTTGCCAGAGTGGAGAGAGTATTTACGAACACATTGAAAGGACAAGACCGCAGCAGAATTAGCAGTGAGTATATTCACACACGTCTTTAGGCTGACAGTGTCATGAAGCAGCCCTGGAATCAAGAAGGGCATAATTGGAATTATACCATTTTCCTAATGGCTTCACCATAATCTACAGTCACTTCAGGCTGGGTGGGGGGACAGGGGTATGTGTGTAGTTGGGCAATGCTATGCAAGTTATTTTTTCTTTCATTGTTTTTGTATGTTTTCCCACACAGGGCTCATAGCCTTTATGATATTGAGGTTCCATTCCTTTGTGTTCTTTGAGAAACCAGTTGTGGAACATTTGGATTCTCTTTTTTCCTGTTGTACCATCCAATATGCACTAAGTATTTAGCTTTCCTTGGGATGCTCCTGGAAGGCTGCTCACAGGCATAAATACCACATGAAGTATTTCTCCCAAGTATTTGCTTGGGAGAAACAGTGTGGCTAGAAACAACATTTTTTAGAAATTCTCTAGGAGACCTCAGTATTGTTTAACTTGCTTTCTTTGCTTGAAAGCTGATTAGAATGATAATCAGAAATAATTCCCTATCAAGGCAGATCATTCAAAAAAGGTTGATCAAAATTGGGATGGTCGCTTTGAATCAACACTTATTGAAGCCTGGTATGTGCAAAGTTGTGCTTGGCACTGTTGGAGATAGACAGAAGGGGAAGTCCTAGACCTTGCTTTCAAGAAGTCAGTAGCCTACTGAAGATGAAATGACTGGTAGAAAAATGGCTGGAACACAAAACAAAGTTTAAGCAGAGACCTAGACTGGGGTGGCAGATATAAACTGGAGAATTTTGGGTTCTCCCCATGTCTTGCAGGCACCAGGCAAATTTGTTAAAGTGCACCCTAGGGCTGCCAGCCAGAGAGCCAGAGTCACAAAACGGCTTCCAGAACAGAGAGTGGGCTGGGTTGCTGGGATCCTGCTGGTAGGGTGTTATTAAAAAATCATGCCTACCTGTGACCATCCTCTTTACATCGTGACTTTGCCATTTTTCCCTTCAAGAGATGATACTTCTTTCCCTTCCTCTTGAATATGGACTGATCTTGGGCTTGTTTTGATTACTAGAATGGGTAAAACTCAACATCACATGAACAAAGTTTATTCAACATAATCCAGCTAAACAAGCAAAGCTTGTCTGGCTAAATCCAGGTCTTCCTGCACCCCCTTCCCCCAAATTTGCTCAGCCTTCGATTGTCTTAAGGTGTCACGTCCTTTGCTACCCTCCACTGCCAAGTATTTGCTGTCTCGAATATTAGTTGATCTTAGAGTTGAGGACCCATTTCTGGATTCTCTATTCTGTTCCATGGATCTATGTGTCTGTTTTTGTGCCCGTACCACACTGTCTTGATGATCACAGCTTTGTAGTACAACTTGAAATCGGCATTGTGATGCCCCCGGCTCTGGTTTTCTTTTTCAATATTCCCCTGGCTATTTGGGGTCTTTTCTAATTCCACACAAATCTTAAGATTATTTGTTCCCACTCTCTGAAGAAAGTCCATGGTATTTTGATAGGGATTGCATTGAATGTGTAAATTGCCCTGGGTAACATTGACATTTTCACAATATTAATTCTTCCAATCCAGGAGCATGGAATATTTTTCCACCTCTTTGTGTCTTCCTCAATTTCTTTCAGAAGTGTTCTATAGTTTTTAGGGTATAGATCCTTTACCTCTTTGGTTAGGTTTATTCTTAGGTATCTGATGCTTTGTGGTGCAATTATAAATGGGATTAACTCCTTAATTTCTCTTTCTTCAGTTTCATTGTTAGTGTATAGAAATGCCACTGATGTCTGGGCATTGATTTTGTACCCTGCCACACTGCCAAATTGCTGTATGAGTTCTAGCAATCCTGGGGTGGAGTCTTTTGGGTTTTCTATGTACAGTATCATGTCATCTGCAAAGAGGGAGAGTTTGACTTCTTCTTTGCCCATTTGAATGCCTTTTATTTCTTTTTGTTGTCTGATTGCTGAGTCTAGGACTTCTAGTACTATGTTGAATAGCAGTCATGAGAGTGGACATCCCTGTTGTGTTCCTGATCTTAGGGGAAAGGCTTTCCCCTAAGATGTTTCCCCATTGAGAATGATATTTGCTGTGGGCTTTTCATAGATGGCTTTTAAGATGCTGAGGAATATTTCCTCTATCCCTACACTCCAAAGAGTTTTGATCAGGAATGGATGCTGAATTTTGTCAAATGCTTTCTCTGCATCTATTGAGAGGATCATATAGTTCTTGTTTTTTCTCTTGTTGATGTGATCTATCACATTGATTGTTTTACACGTGTTGAACCAACCTTGCATCCCGGGGATAAATCCCACTTGGTCATGGTGAATAATCTTCTTAATGTACTGTTGGATTCTATTAGCTAGGATCTTGTTGAGAATTTTTGCATCTGTGTTCATCAGGGATATTGGTCTACTGTCACAAAAACAGACACATAGATCAATGGAACAGAATAGAGAACCTAGAAATGGCCCCTCAACTCTATGGTCAACTAATATTCAACAAAGCAGGAAAGACTATCCACTGGAAAAAGGACAAATCTCTTCAATAAATAGTGCTGGGAAAATTGGACAGCCACGTGCAAAAGAATGAAACTAGACCATTCTGTTACACCATACACAAAGATAAACTCAAAATGATGAAAGATCTAAATGTGAGACAAGAATCCATCAAAATCCTAAAGGAGAACACAGCAACACCTTTTTTGAACTTGGCCACAGCAACTTCTTACAAGATACATCTATGAAGGCAAGGGAAACAAAAGCAAAAATGAACTATTGGGGCTTAATCAAGATAAAAAGCTTCTGCACAGCAAAAGAAACAGTCAACAAAACTAAAAGACAACCTACAGAATGGGAGAAGATATTTGCAAATGACATATCAGATAAAAGGCCAGTATCCAAGATCTATAAAGAACTTATTAAACTCAACACCCAAGAAACAAACAATCCAATCATGAAATGGGCAAATGACATGAACAGAAATCTCACAGACGAAGACATAGACATGGCCAACAAGCACATGAGAAAATGCTCCGCATCACTCGCCATCAGGGAAATACAAATCAAAACCACAGTGAGATACCACCTCACACCAGTGAGAATGGGGAACATTAACAAGACGGGAAACAACAAATGTTGGAGAGGATGTGGAGAAAGGGGAACCCTCTTGCCCTGTTGGTGGGAATGTGAACTGGTGCAGCCACTCTGGAAAACTGTGTGGAGGTTCCTCAAAGAGTTAAAAATAGAGCTACCGGGATCCCTGGGTGGCGCAGCGGTTTGGCGCCTGCCTTTGGCCCAGGGCGCGATCCTGGAGACCCGGGATTGAATCCCACATCGGGCTCCCGGTGCATGGAGCCTGCTTCTCCCTCTGCCTGTGTCTCTGCCTCTCTCTCTCTCTCTGTGACTATCACAAATAAATAAGATTAAAAAGAAAAAAAAAAATAGAGCTACCCTATGACCCAGCAATTGCACTGCTGGGGATTTACCCCAAAGATATGGATGCAGTGAAAAACCAAGACACCTACACCCTAATGTTTATAGCAGCAATGTCCACAATAGCCAAACTGTGGAAGGAGCCTTGTTGTCCATCGACAGATGAATGGATTAAGGAGCTGTGGTCTATGTATACAATGGAATGTTACTCAGCCATTAGAAACGACGAATACCCACCATTTGCTTCGAGGTGGATGGAACTGGAGGGTATTATGCTGAGTGAAGTAAGTCGATAAGAGGAGGAGAAACGTTATATGGTCTCACTCATATGGGGAATATAAAAAATAGTGAAAGGGGTTAAAGGGAAAAGGAGAGAAAATGAGTGGGAAATATCAGTGAGGGTAACAAAACATGAGAGACTCCTAACTCTGGGAAACGAACAAGGGGTAGAGGAAGGGGAGGTCAGTGGGGGGATGCGGTGACTGGGTGACGGGCACTGAGGGGGGCACTTGATGGGATGAGCACTGGGTGTTATACTATATGGTGGCAAATTGAACTCCAATAAAAAATATACAAAAAAAGAAAGTAGCCCAAAGACTTTAAACATATCTTAAGCATACACAGTGCAAAACAGAGGGCAAGCTGATAGTCAAATTTCTGTAGAGGGAATTTTTTTAATCTTCCAGCAAATGGCATCAGGATTTGGATTTAAAAATACTCCATATTTGCCCTTTCATTCAAATGTTTTCCTTAATGTGATGTACAACTTTGGAAATGCATACCATCAACTGAGATATATATATACATTACAGGTTAAAAATTTTCTTCAATTCTATGTTTAGTCTTGGAACTCATTAAAATGTGAATACTGATGAACCATGGGCTGTGTGTAGATCCAGTCCCTGAAAAGGGAGAGAAGGACAGTTCTACAAAAGAGATCAAATGTAAACCGGAATGGTAACTTTTACCAGAGTCCATTTAAGCCACAAAACAGACATAAGAAGTTGCCCCTAAAAATCCTCTTACACTGCAAAGTAGCAGAAAATGTAGTTTGTGCAGTTTTTTTCAAAAATGTCAAATCTTGCAATTTGAGTCTGCGTTCTCTTTAAAAAACCTGAAAACTGTGGACTTAAGGGTATTTTCTTACATTTCTGATTCAGAGTTCTAAAACATATAATACTAGTTGCTAGCGAATTGTATTAACTTAAAAGCAGCCATCCTGTAGGAAAGGACAAAATGGGAATAAACTTTGCTTATTCCTCAGTATGAAAGCTCGATCTTAGAACACTGCTTGCATCTGAGCTGAATTCAAATGAGAAAAACCCAATTTGCCAGAAGGATTAAATACCTCAAGAACTCATAACACTGCTGATTATTAACTTTGACTAAACCACCAGACACGCAGGACACTTAAACTTGCTAAAGGAAATATCAGGGCAAGGAACAAAATTTGGGGCATGTGAGCTCAGCCTTCCTTGGCCTATGGGTGAAATCCTCCTCGGTGGCTGCTTTCTCAATGGCTACACCTCACCAAGCTCTGCTGGGGTTAAAGTTTCTAGTCTTATCATCTTTGTACCAAAAATAAGTCTTTGTTTAAACAACAATTGGAGTGGCAATTTTTTCAAAATGGAGAATATTCAACTTACTCCTTTTGGTCATATATTATGTTCTTTTCTTTTATGAATGACAGTGAATTATTTAGCTATTTATACCTTGGTGACACACTCTCACTCTGTTTCCAATTATTGGTCTTTTTGAACTCACTTATGTTTGCTATTATCTAGAGAAGTACTCTCTGCGAATAGACCTGCACCACCAAACACTATATTCCTTGTAGCACCCACCATAAGGCCATATGAAGGTCTTGAGCACCTTATACCACTCTTTGAAGCTTCTATAACTAAACCAATCCATACTAAACAGAGTCCTACTGTTTTCCATTACAAAAAAAAAACAAAAAGTATTACTGGGTGAGAGACCACATGCAAAGTGAGGTGAAATAAAAATTTATTTTTAAATTTGCAAGCCTTCTGTATCACTTGCATATGTCAGTAATTACTTAGAACTAAAAAAGTATGATGTCAAAAATAATATTAGTGGTTGCAAGAGTAATAAGTGTCTTCTATCATAAGACTTTGGACATCGGGCAGCCCAGGGTGTGATCCTGGAGACCCGGGATCGAGTCCTGCATCAGGCTCCCTGCATGCAGCCTGTTTCTCCCTCTGCCTGTGTCTCTGCTTCTCTCTCTCCTCTCTGTGTATTCTCATGAATAAATAAATAAAATCTTTTAAAAAAACTTTAAAGACTGGACATCAACATTGCCATATTCCATCAACACTAAAGTCAAACATTTGGGAGATTGTTTTAGAATTTAACACCATATGATCTTTTGACCAAACATAGGATCAGAACCATTCCAGCAAAAGGGATATTCTATTGAAGACTATGGACAGACCCCAGGGAAACTGGCTTTCCAGGGCACTGAGAAGATGGATGCCGAGAATGTCCAGGGAACTGTGCACACTTACTCTATGTTTTCCTTAAATGAGCATGGAGTCTTACTGATGCTAAGTTTAGCCAAGAATCACTTGCCTGTCTATTCTCCAGCTTGCCTCTAATGTTCTAGGCTATCTCCAAATATTTCCCTCTGAGGACATACATTATTTGTGTAAATTCTTCTTCAGTGATACTGTGGTGTAGTTAAAAAATATTTCCCAGATCAAAAAAGAGAACAAACAAAACACGCCAACTTTGCATGTTCAGTATCACTTGCAGCTTCCAAGGGATGCTGGGCTGGAGGCTGGAAAGATAACTTCACAAGATTTGCTGAACCTGCCCTTGCTCTGTTTGGCCACCTTGCTTCCAAGATGATTCTATATTCTTCCCTAAATAAACTAGGCATTTAATCTAATCATAGTGTGTGTAGTGTGTGTCTGTACACATTCATGCACACTCACACCATATGGTTTCTTACAACAGTTGCACTCAAATCTGCAACTGTCATTCAGATCCTTATGTGTGTATCATAAATGAGATTTAACATTTGAACATATGGCTAAATTGAAGGAAGAGAGGGATGGTGGGAGCAATGGGTAGAAATGAATGTATGAGAAAAGCACAAGAATATTATCATGAATTCAAGTTAAAAGGAGGGCACTACTCTGGATAATAATGATCAATGGAACACACACATTACATCTGCCATAGAGCCACAAGAACAAAGACAAGAGAGAGAAGACAACAGCAATAAAATTTTGGAAGCTGGAAAATAGATGGTTAAGTGGTAACTGAGTTAAGAGGCTCGAGTCAGCTGAATTCTAAACCAGCAGTGGAAAAGCCAAGAAACAACCCATTTTGCACCTCAGAATCCACTAAGAGCTCAGGGACTGGTGGCAGCAGCTGTAGAAATGGCAGTTAAGGTAAGGCTAAAAACAGGAGGTTTCATTGAAAATATGTATAAGAAGTTAGGTCCTAAAGTGTCTCCTTTATTCCAGACAGCCAAGAGACAGACTCTACCTCATTTTAGCAGAAGACTGAAGTTTTATTCATTGTAGTGAATAAGAAGGACAGCAAGTCTCCTGACTAGGAGACACCAGGTACAGCAGATGGTAGAAATACTAAAATAAACTTAAGGAGGGAGCCCTGGGTGGCTCAGTTGGTTCAGCATCTGTCTTCAGTTCAAGTCATGATCCTGGGGTCCTGGGATCAAGCCCCACACCGGGGTCCCTACTCTGTAGGGAATCTGCTTCTCCCTCCCCCTCTGCTGCTCCCCCTGCTTGTACACACTCTCTCTCTCTCTCTCTCTCTGTCAAAAAAATAAAAAAATAAAATCTTTTTTTAAAAAAATAAAATAAACATAAGGAAATAAGGGAAGTTTTATGTACTAAATGTTGACTCGGCCAGCTTTCTTTTCCCAGTCAGCTTTTCCAATGCTGGCCAAAGACAGGTCCTGTCTTGGGAATCTGACTGGTTCAGAGGAAAAACATATTAACACTGGGCATTTCCTAATGAAATAGGTAAGGTGGGCCACCTTATAGTGCTTCCCACAATTGAAAAATCTACTCATGTGTCCAAAGCTTTATAATCACTCAGATGTTCAAGGGTCACCAGATATTAAAAAAAAAATGAAACAAACTGAAAAAACCAACCAAACAGAAAATAGGAAGAAACAAACTTTTCAGAGAGAAAAAAAAAACTGTTTTTAAAATTATTTATATCCTCAGAGAGACAGAACACTACATCCACGAAACAAGAACAAGTTGATATGAAAAAAGAACATTCAGAATACACAAAGAGTGGAAGAACTATTGGAAATAAAAATTCAATAAAAGATTAGGAAGATAAAGTTGAGAAAAACTCTCAAAAAACAGAGTAAAAATATACAATTAAAAATAGAATAAAAAGGATAAGTAAAGGAACAGTTCAGAAGATCCAGATTTGAATAAGTGAGTTCATTTTATAGAAGGGAATTGGAAATATTTTAAGTCATTTGCTGAGATAGTCTTATGAATTCTTAAGTTTAATAAATTGTTTACTTTTTTCTTCCATTATCTTAATTTAAATTCAATTTCTTATTAGGTTTTAGCTCTTTTTCTTATTTATAGCTTATTTATAGTTTTCTAAAAGTAGTGGGGGAATGTGTACAGTTTAAGAGGCAAATAGGTCTGTAAGACTTACGAAGAAGAGTAATACTTGTCCCTCTCTCCCATTCCTGTGTTCCACAGCACAAGGCAGGGAAAAACAGAAGGGAAGACATCACCAGTAAAATAATTCCAGAACACTTCCCAAAATTGAAAGATTTGAATTTTCAGTTTGAAAGAGCTCATCATAATGGAGAAAAATAGATCCACATTAAGGCATGGTTTTAAATCACTTGGGACAAGGAAAAAAAGTCTTTCCAGAGAGAGAGAGGGATGAAAAAAACCCAGCTTTTATATAAAGGATCATGAATCATTATGGCATTTTATTTTTCCACAGCAATGCTGGAAGCTAGAAAACAATGGAAAAATGCCATCAAAACTTGAAGGAAAAAATCATTTCCAACCGAGAATCCTACATTCAGTGAAACTATGAATTAAGTATGAGAGCAAAATAAAACACCTATATTCTCAAAAATTTCACCTCCTATGCCCTCTTTCCAGGGGAAACTACTGGGGGAGGTGCTCCCCAAAAAAGACAGTAAACCACAAAAAAGGAAAATAGAAGAAAAGGCAAGAGGAGTACCAAGTGAAGAAGAAGGCACAAAAGAGTACCTAATATGGTAGTGAAGGCAGTCTAGGATGACTGTTCAGCAGGCCTAGGGAGCAAGATGTCCATATTTAAGCAGATCAGAAGTCTTGGAAGAGACTTCTCTGAAAAAAGAAGAAACTGATAGAGTATCTAATGTATTCAAGCTTACCAAGAGGAAAAATAAAGAGTATGGGGATGAAGTATTTTCAGGTACATAGAAAACTAAACAAAAAGGAAAAAAATTATTTATTCCAGGGAAAACAAAAAGTTATGCAGTATAAAAAAAAAAGCAGTCATAGTATATACTTCATGACTTAGCTGTGACTAGCATTCATTACACAGCCATAATAATTAAACACAGAATATTGTTTCACTTGTTCTATACAGCTACACTAGAAGAATAGGTGATGGAAAGTGTACTTGTACGAGATGGTAGAGGGACAACTTTTAGCACTGAAAAATCAGGAGTAGTAGTGTAAGGATTTTATTTAGGAAAAGGGAGACAAGGGTGCTTGGATGGTTCAGTGGTTGAGCAACCGCTTTTGGCTCAGGTCATGATCCTGGAGTCCTGGGATGGAGTCTTGCATCAGGCTCCCTGTTCATCAGGGAGCCTGCTTCTCCCTCTGCCTCTATCTCTGCCCCCCTCTTTGTGTCTCTTATGAATAAATAAATAAATAACCTTTAAAAAAGAAAGAGAAAAAGGGAGACAAAATGGCTGGCTCAGTTGGTGTAGCATGAGACTCTTGATCTTGGGGTTGTGAGTTTGAGCCCCATGTTGGGCATAGCATTTACTTTTTAAAAGAGAAAAATCAAAGGGGGAGGCATATAACAAAAGAAAGAAGGAAAGAAGTTGAAGGGGGCTGTCTCTGAGGACTGGGAAATGCTGGAGGAGGAGCAAGTAGAAGGGAAGAGGCCAGGGACAGCTGCCCTCCACAAATCTTATAGACTTATTTGTCTCTTAAATTATGTATATTACCACACAACTTTCAGAAAATTAAACCACAAATAAGAAAAAAGAAACAACTAAAACTTTTTTTAAAGAAATCATTTGTAAAGCTTAAGAATACACAAGAAATCATTTGTAAAGCTTAAGAATACACAAGAATGGGATGCTCAGTGGTTAAGCATCTGCCTTCACGTCAGGGCATGATCCCAGGGTCCTGGGATAGAGTCCTGCATCAGACTCCCTGTTTAGCAGGGAGCCTGCTTCTCCCTCTGCTTGTGTCTCTGCCTCTCCTCTGTGTGTGTCATGAATAAATTTTAAAAAATAAAATTTTTTTAAAAATAAATAAAAACAACTTATTCTTAATTTCAAAATTTGTGTGATGTTAACAAAAATGATATATAGTAAACTGGCTTTCTAGAATATAAACTATGAAAAAATAACTATGAAAATATCTTTGACTCTCTCTCAAGAAATGCCAACAAGCTGATTTCAAGGACAGAAGAGCATTACTAAAACATTGAATCTAATCCTCCTAGAACACTCTACAATTAAGGTTAATGATCATATACATTACTAAGGAACTTCATAATCCTGATGTTTTCTAAATAAAAATGAAAATAATTTAAATTTAGTGATAAGCACGATTTGCTGAATTTTAAAAGTTTGAAAATTCATGCTCCTATGGGGGTGAATATACTATTCAATTAACCAAATTAATTATTTCCTAACCATCATTAATTAATTACAATTTACAGTCTCTATTAACAGATGATGGTGATCAGTTAATCTCTTTTTAACAGCACAAGTCTGGCAATTTGGCAATAACTAGTCACAAACTCAAGGAATTATTTTGAGAATCAAGCATATTTTATGTGGGACCTCTAATTTCAATTATATATATGTTCTGGGAAAACTATGTTCATCTGTGTTAAAATCTGAAATTAATTGTATGTAAACTATTATTTACCAGATTTGTTTGTGGAAGTCAGGTAAGCTAAATGCCATCAAGTAAAATGGATGATTCCCAGGAGACAAAAATACATTGCATCTGCCAAAAAAAATCTTGTGTCCTTGATAGCTAATTCAATCTCAATTTCTACAAATTGTGTATAACAAAGAGGTTACACTGTTAAAATGTGTGCCCTTGGGAATGTTCTGGAAGATAGAATCAAGTAAACTTGTATTACCATTGTCATTATCACATGTGAAGCTTTTATAAAACTGTGTACATGGCCTTTAAAACCCTTACTAAAAGAGCTGAAGTTTTCAACTCTCTAGAGTTCTGAGATAGGAAAATTTACAGCAACAGCATACATTTTAAATCTAGAGGTCCAAAAAAATTTTTTAAGGAAATTTCAATAGTACAGTCAGTTCATCAACAAACACTTTTGAGTTATCCAGAGGGAATCTATCATATTACCATGTGCTTAGGAATACAACCAAAGGGGATCCCTGGGTGGTGCAGCGGTTTGGCGCCTGCCTTTGGCCCAGGGCGCGATCCTGGAGACCAGGGATCAAATCCCACGTCGGGCTCCCTGCATGGAGCCTGCTTCTCCCTCTATGTCTCTGCCTCTCTCTCTCTGTGTGTGACTATCATGAATAAATAAATAAATAAAATATTAAAAAAAAAGGAATACAACCAAAGACAAGGTCATAGATCATGTCCATCAGAATAACTGCAAGTACATTCAGCCTCAATAGTAATCAAACAAATCCAAATTAGATTCAAATACAATTTCTACCATCCAAATTAATAAAAGATATAAAAAATATGTTACCGTGACAATGTGGCAAGGAAATTGGAACTTATAGGCCTTTTAAGACTGTTAATTGGTACAAAATTCCCAGAAAAAAAATTATTAAAAGATAAAAATATTTATATCCTTTGAACTCAATTATACTTCTAAGAATCCTTAAAAAAAGATAAATCTTTGGTATGTATAAGTCCATTTGTATAGAGTAATTCATAGTACTAAAAATTTTTATTATATAATGTCTAATAATAGGAGATTGGTTAAATAAAGTATAGGCTAATCATATTAAATAGCTGAAAATCATGTTTTAGAAGAATATTGAATGTTATGGGGTTTTTACATTTTTTTTTTATTGGAGTTCAATTTGCCAACATATAGCATAACACCCAGTGCTCATCCTGTCAAGTTTTTACATATGATAAATTGTAGGCAAATCTGGACAAAAATCAATATGTAAAAAAATGGAAATATATACTCACAGCTAAAGAAAACTGAAGAGGGCAGCCCCCGTGGTGCAGCGGTTTAGCGCTGCCTGCAGCCCAGGGCGTGATCCTGGAGACCCCGAATCGAGTCCCACGTCAGGCTCTCTTCTCCCTCTGCCTGTGTCTCTGCCTCTGTCTCTGTCTCTCTCTCTCTCTCTGTCTCTATGAATAAATAAATAAAATCTTTAAAAAAAAAGAAAACTAAAGGGAGGGGGGAAATGATGTGGTAAACAAAGGCAGAAGAGAAATTATTAAATTTCCTTACTCTCTACAACCCACTGACAAGTCCTCAAAACAGGCAGAGTGACCTTTTCCTAGGGACTCAACTGCCTCAACGTTAATACTTTGCTGAGGGCAAGTCAATCTTAGCCCAACCCCCAGAATCTGGTAAGTGTACTTTAACATATAAAAACTCCTTTGGATGGGGCACCTGGGTGGCTCAGTGGTTGAGCACCTGTCTTTGGCTCAGGGCTTGATACTGGAGTCCCAGTATCGAGTCCTGCATTGGGATCCTTGCATGGAACCTGTTTCTTCTGTCTCTGCTTCTCTCTGTGTCTCTCATGAATAAATAAATAAGACCTCAAAAAAATTCCTTTGGAAACTTCCTTTACCTCTACCCTCCCCCAAGATACAAGTTGGCAATCATCCCCCAAGCATATGACCCACTGATAGACATCTGAAAGGTCTCACGACTCAGGTTTTATTAGACAGTAATAATAATCCTTTCCCAACAATAGCTAGCCTCCTCAAGGTCCTGGAACCTTGCTTCCAAAATTCCTTAGAGACTTATGCTCTCCCTAACCCCCTCTCAACTTGAAAATATATAATGGGCCACTCCTCAGGGCTCTGGTGCAGCTCTTTTTGCCCAGGGGTCCTGTCCCTGTCCTTTATTAAAACCACCTTTTTTTGCACCAAAGATATCTCAAGAGTTCTTTCTTGGCCATTGGCTTCAAACCCTAAGATATTTTCTACGTCACTTAGTGGTTGGATTTTTATTTTCTTCTTTTGTGCTTTTCCTATGTTGAATGTAGGAAAAAGGTTGTTTTTACTGCGGATTACAATCTGCTAAATTTTTTACATTACTTCAATGAAACCAAATTCAAACTAAATGAAAGTAGCATAACAAAATAAATGCCAAGCAAAGGGGTAATGAAGTATTTGTATATGCTGTCCTCTTTATGTAAATTTGATAAGTAATCCAGCATCATTCAGGCACTTTCAAATCAGAATTTCTTTATAGGGGCAATGGGTCTGAACAAAGCAGCCCAGCTACTGCTGACCACCCACATCACCACGGAGAGGGTGCTCAGTGTTAGAGCTGCAACTTGCAACCCTAGGATAGATATTGTCACTGTGGGATTCTGACTGATTTTCAGTGCTTCTTGACATTATCGTAGATTTCACTCATGTAAATCTGCCCTAATGAATGCAGCACTCAACTCTAGATACTTCTCTAATGCAGCATCATTCCTCTCTTTCCTATCATACAAAAACCTCTCAAATATTAAGAGAGAGATCAGTTGGGATATCTGACCTATACATGTGGATGGAATTTGTAAATTTTATCTGGGGAGTTTATTTTTCATTTGATGTATATAAATGTAATATAACCACAGGATTAAAAAAATCAAACATGACAGAAGAGTATAATATGAAAAGCAAGGCATCCTCCCTCCTCAGCCCACTTCCTAGAGATAACCATTTTAACATTTTTGTAGCTAGTTTTCATGCATATATACAAATAGTGAATGAGATCATATTACATACATCATCCTACACCATGTCCCTCTCGCATAGTAATAGTTCTTGGGTGCTCTGCCTTATTAGTGCATTTAGATCTACATTTATTCCTTTGAACAGCTACATGGATCTATTATTATTATTCACTCATAGAACTCCCCTGAGTAACTTTAAGCACATTGAAACAGTAGTAGTTCAACACTGGACCCTTAAACTGAAACCTGGTTAAGGAAGTCAAATGAATAAGAAACGAGCTGGACTATGAGGCTGCCTCACTAGAAGGTCATCTGTTTCCAGGGTTGGTGAGAAATCATATATTTTGTGGAATCTCAAAGAGTTAAGAGGTCACTTTCTCCTGTTTTCTTCACTCAGTTCCCTGGATTTTTAAAAAATTATGTAAGCTTCATATTGAAGCATAATATATAAACAAGAAAAATTTAGCTCCCTCCCAGTTTTGAATATACATGCAAAATTCCAACAGGAAATCTTATCCAAATTAATATAAAAATGGAACAACACAACAAAAATAGATCATGTTTACACTAGGAATTAAAGGATGGCTTACAACAGACTAGAGGAGAGAAGTCATACTATCTTGATTCATGTAGAGAAATAATTTGATATAGTTCAATATTTGTGATAAAAAAACTCAGCAACCCAGAAGTGATTTTTCTTACTTAATAAAACTTACCACCAACATTATATTTATTATAGAAATTTAAGGGGATCCCTGGGTGGCGCAGCAGTTCGGCGCCTGCCTTTGGCCCAGGGCGCGATCCTGGAGACCCGGGATCGAATCCCACATCGGGCTCCCGGTGCATGGAGCCTGCTTCTCCCTCTGCCTATGTCTCTGCCTCTCTCTCTCTCTCTGTGACTATCATAAATAAATAATTTAAAAAAAAATAAATAAATAAAAGAAATTTAAAAGCATTCCTCTTAGGATCTGAAATAAGATAAAGATGCCCACTGAAATTGCCATTAATTAATATGGTACTGGAAATGTTAGCCAGAAGCATAAGAAAAGAAAAAGAGATGAGAGGTTAAGTATTAGAAGGAAATATATGAGATTGTCATTATTTTCAGATAAGTTCATCTCCCTAGAAGGGCCAACAGAATACAAGCTATTACATTTAATAAATAAGTTGAGCAAACTTGCCAGATACAAAAACAGCCTACAAAATACAATGTGTTCCTCTACATCAGAAGTAAATAATAACATTGATAAAATAAAAAAGAATTTATTTAGGAATTATTTAATCCAAGAATATATATGACTTGTTTGGCAAAAATCTAAAAATTTTACTAATGACTGTAAAAGATGGTCTGTGTAAAAGGGGAGAAATTCCATTTTATCTGATAGTAAGACATTACTCTGAAGATCTCAGTTCAATCTAAATTAATTTATAAATTCAATACAATTCCAATCAAAATCCAAGGTGGATTTTTTTAAAGAAATACAACATATTTACTCTAACATTTACATAGAAAATAAAAATCATAAGGAACTAAGCCAGCCTCAAAAAAGAGAAGTTTAGGGATGCATCCTACTCAATAGTAAGATCTTAATATCTATAGGATCTACAGTACTTTCCCCTTATATTTCTCATATAATTTGTGGCCTCTCTTTTTTGCTTGATCAACCTAGCTAGAGGTTTTTCAATTTTGCTGGTCTTTTCAAAAACCAGGTTTGGGGTTAATTTTTTCTATTGTTTGTACATCTTCAATTGCATTGATTTCTATTCTTTTTTTATTCCTTTCCTTCTACTTACTATGGGTTTATTATGCTCATTTTCTAGCTTCTTAGGCAGAATTTTCAATAATTGACTTTGGATTATTCATCTTATCTAATATAAATATAAATATTTAAAGCTATTCCACAAATTTTGACATGCTATATTTTCACTTTCACTCAGCTAAAGATTTCCTAATTTCTTTTTTCACCCCTAGATTACTTAAGTGGGTGTCAATTTAAAATATATAGAAACATGTTTTATAGCCCAGAATATGATCTATCTTGGTGAATGTTCCATATGAACTTGGAAAGAATGTGTATTACATTGTTGAGTGGAACGTTTTATAAATGTCAATTAGATTAAGCTGCTTGATTGTGTTATTCAGGTTTTCTATATCCTCATTGATTTTCTGTATTCTTATTCAACTGATACTGAAAAAAGTGTTGAAATCATGGATCAAGAAAAAAGGGAAAACACAAATTCCATTAAAGAAATTGATTTCCTAATTAAAAATCTTCCAGCAAAAAAAAAAAGAAAAAATAATAATAAAATAAAAATAAAAATAAAAATCTTCCAGCAGTGCCTGGCTGGCTCAGTCGGTTAAGTGACTTTCAGTTCAGGTCATGATCCTGGGGGTCCTGGGATCCAGTCCCACATCAGGCTCCCTACTCAGTGGGGAGTCTGCTTCTCCCTCTCCCTCTGCCCCTACCCCTGCTCATGTGCGTGCCGTCTCTCTCTCAAATAAATAAACAAAATCTTACCAAAAAAAAAAAAAAAACCTCCCCATAAGGAAAACTCCAGACTCAGAGTACAATTCACTAGTGAATTGTATCAAACACGTAAAAGAAGAAATACTACCAATCTGAAACAAAAACTCTTTCAGATAATGGAGGAAGGAATACTTCCCAATTAATTTTATGTGGCCAGCAGAACCCTGATGCCAAATCAGAAAAAAAAAAATTACAAGAAAAGAAAACCACAGTTTTCCTTCATGAACATAGCTATCTACATATGTTGTCAACAAAATATTAGCAAATCAGGGGCGCCTGGGTGACTCAGTTAGTTAAGCATCTGACTGGGTTTTGGTTCAGGTCCTGATCTGAAGGTCCTTGGATCCAGCCCCGCATTAAGCCCCTGTTGGGCTCTGCACTCAGTGGAAGTCAGCTTCCTCTTTCTCCCTCACTCTCTGCCCCTCCCCCACCACATGTGCTCTCTCTCAAATAATTAAATCTTTTAAAAAGAACAAAGTAATTTGCCTTACTGACTAAAAAACCCAAGCCATATGAACATCTTATTACATGAAGAAAAAAGAAAAAGTAGTTCTGTTCTCACAAGTTCTATTCAACATTATATTTGAAGTCTTATTCAGGGTAATAAGCAAGAAATTATATATAGATATATAGATATATATACATAAAATATAATAGAAACTAAAATAATACAAATAAATAAAACTGTGTGTTGATGACATGACCTTTATTCATAATAATTGAAAACTGATAAGAACTCGGGACACCTGGGTGGCTCAGCAGTTGAGTGTCTGCCTTTGGCTCAGGGTGTGATCCTGGTCTAGGATCAAGTCTCGCATCAGGCTCCCTGTGAGGGGCCTGCTTCTCCCTCTGTCTGTGTCTCTGCCTCTGTGTGTGTGTCTCTCATGAATAAATAAATAAAATCTTTAAAAAAAGAAAACTGAGAAGAACTCAATTATCTATCCGCAAATAAACAGATAAGCAAATTGTATTATATCCTTATACTCAGCAGTCAGTAGGAAAAAATTGCTGGTACATGCAACATGGATCAATTTCAAAAACATGCAACGTGAATGAAGCTTATGAACTCATGAGGCTACATATCACATAATTTCATTTACATAAAACTTCAGGAAAGGAAACTCCAGTGATAGAAAGCAAATGAGTGTGTGCCTTGTGTGTGTGGCAAGGGTGAGGACTGATTTAAAAGGGAGGTTTGAGGGGTAATAGAATGCTTTATATCTAGACTGTAATGTTTGTTGATGGGTATATACATTTATCAAAACTCTTCAAACTGTATACTTAAAGTGGTTTCATTTTAATATATGTAAATTACACCTCATTAATGGTGTTTTTTTAAAACATCATTGTAATTCACATTAAACAAAGGAGAAAAAAATCAGATGATCATCTCAATAGATGTAGAAAAATCACTTGATAAAAATTCACTACCTATTCATGATAAAAACTCAATAACCCTGAATGAGAGGTAAACTGCCTTAAAAGGTATCCACTCGGGACACCTGGGTGGCTCAGTGATTCAGCATCAGCCTTCAGCTCAGGGCATGGTCCCTGGGTCCCAGGATCGAGTGCCACATCAGGCTCCCCTTGAAGAGCCTGCTTCTCCCTCTGCCTATGTCTCTGCGCCTCTGTGTCTCTCATGAATAAATAAAGTCCTTTTTAAAAAAGGTATCCACTCTACAGGGAAACTAAACATTATACTTATTGGTGAAATGTTGAAAGATTTCTCTTTGAGAATGAGAGTAAGACAAGGATCCCCTTCTAACTATTCTTCTATTCAACACCATACTGCAAGACCTAGCCCATACCATTAGTTAAATATAGATAGATGATAGATAGATAAGATAGATTAGAAATAAAACTTATTCACAAATATATAATATATGTACAAATACATAGAAAAGTCCAAAGAATCAAGCTAATCTTAGAATTAACAAGTTTAGCAAGGTTCCTGCATACAAAGAAAAAAATCACTGATTTTTGTATACCAGCAACAATCCATTACAAAGTGAAATTTTAAAAGATATGATTTATAATAGCATCACAAAAGATCAGATACCTAGGAATGAATCTGATGTATGGTATGTTCAGAGTTCTACACAGACAACTATGAAACTATAATAAGGAAGACCTAAACCAATGGAGAGATACCAATCTTCACGTACCAGAAGACCCAATAAAGTATAAATGTCAATTCTCTCCAAACCGATTAACCACAATTCTAATTAAAATCCTAAGTTTTTGTTCAAAACTGACAGTGGGTTCTGAAAATTTATAATACAAATGCAAAGTGCCTAAAATACCCCAAGCAATATCAAAGAACAACAACTCCAGTGGATATGAAAACTTATATAGCTATAGTAATAAAGATAATGTGGCACTGGCACAGAAATACTCAAATAGACCAATAAAATGGAATAGGTATCTAGATACATACATATAAGTATTTGATTCACAACAAAAGTGGTGCTGCAGAGCAGTGGGGAAAATCTCTTCAACAATGTTGGGTAAATTGTATAGCTCTATATTAAAAACTGAAATGTGATGCCTAATGCACCCAATTTACAAAATTCAATTCCAGTAGAATTGGAGATTTAAACGTGAAGGGCAAAACAAAACTTTTGGGTTAGGGAAAGATTTTAACAGGATACACAAAAAAATAGCACCATTATACAAGAATAGACTGGTAGATTGGGTTAACTATTTCTGACCATTGAAACCACTGAGAAAACAAACGGGACATTAGAGTTAATGATATCTGTAGTAAAATAACAAAAGGCTTACATCCAGGATATATAAAGAATTTCTGGGACGCCTGGGTGGCTCAGCAGTTGAGTGTCTACCTTTTGCTCAGGGCGTGATCCCAGAGTTCTGGGATTGAGTCCTACATTGGGCTCCCTGTAGGGAGCCTGTTTCTCCCTCTGCCTGTGTCTCTGCCTCTCTCTATGTCTCTTATAAACAAACAAACAAATTAATCTTTAAAAAAGAATTCCTTGCAAGTCAACAAGTAACTCAACCCAATATAAAAATGAGCAAGAGATTTGAACAGGTACATCACCAAAGTGGATATCTAAGCGGCCAGTAAACATATAAAAAGGTGCTGAACTTCATTAGTCATCAAATTAAATACAACTTAAGATACCATTACATACATAGCAGAGTGGTTACAATTAAGAATACCTTATAATACTGTGTTGGTGAGGATGTAGAGTAACAGGAATTCATTCCCACTCATGGTTGATGGAGGTACAAAGTCTAAGAATCACCAGGTAACACTGGCATTACCCACTAAAGCTGACTTACCCATACCATATGATCTAACATTTCTACTCCTAGGTGTACTCCAACAGAATGAGTGTGTCTGCGCCATCAGGCTGTAAATGAAAGAACATTCATAGCAGGAATATTTGCAAAAAGAACACAACTGGATACACCCAATTGTTTACAAATGTGGACTAAGATGTAGCAATGAAAACAAACAAACCATCTCTACATACAACATGCTCAAGTTTTTGAACCAAGTAAGTAAAAAAACGAAAGATTATGTGCTCTATAGCTCCATTTATAAAAACTTCATAAACAAGCAAGGCTAAGCTAAAATTTTAGAACTCAGGAGAGGAGTTAACCTTTGGGAGGAGGAGAGATAGTGACTGGGACAGACACATAGGATAGGGTTTCTGAAGTCCCAGCAATATTCCATTTCTTGGCCTGACTGATGATTACATAAATCTATTCAGTGAGTTGTTCATTTATTTTGTGTTTTTTTCCCATGTGCATGCTGTATTTCAGAATTTTAAGTTAAAAAAATATAAAAAGAGGGGTGCTTGGGTGGCTCACTCAGTTAATCATCTGCCCTTGACTCAGGTCATGGTCCCAGGGTCCTGGGATTGAACTCCACATCAGACTCCATGCTCAGAGAGAAGTCTGCTTCTCCCTCTTCAGCTGCCTCTCCCCCCTACTCGTGCTCTCTCTCTCTCTCAAATAAATTTAAAAAGTAGGAAAAGATATGAACCTTACAGAAAACTCCTAAAGCTCAAATGCATATGAAAAAATGTTCATAACCATTAGAAACCAGAGAAATAAGTTAAAAACAGTATCACTTTACATTTTAGACCGGCAAAACCAAATTCATTATATTAATTATTGGAAAAAATGTGCATACGAAGTCCCATTCAGGGGCGCCTGGATGGCTCAGTGGTTGAGCATCCACCGTTGGGCTCAGGGGCAATCCTGGGGTCCTGGGATCAAGTTCTGCATCAGGCTCCCCACAGGGAGCCTGCTTCTCCCTCGGCCTGTGTCTCTGCCTCTCTCTCTCTCTCTCTCTCTCTCTCTCTCTCTCTCTCTCTGTGTCTCTCCTAAATAAATAAATAAAATCTAAAAAAAAGAAAAGAGAAGTCCCATTCAATTATGTTGGAAGCCTAGACTTATCAGGTCATTTTGAGGGGTATGGTGTGTGTGTGTCTGTGTGTGTGTGTGTGTGTGTGTGTGTGTGTGTGTGTGAGCGTGCGCTCATGTGTTTACCTCCTATGACCCAACAACTCCACCCTACACTATATATTCCAAGGAATGTCCTACACAAATCCAGGAGACAGGTTGTTGAATGTTTACTACAATATTATTTGTGGTGGCAAGGTACTAATTCCCACTTGGGGTCCATCTTTGAAAATGGCAGAGCTGAAATGTGGCCATTGCACTCCATAGAGTACTATGCAGAATTAGAAGCAACAAATTAGGGGCGCCTGTGTGACTCAGTCAGTTAAGCTTGGGACTCTTGATTCCGGCTCAGGTCATGATCTCAGGTCGTGAGATCCAGCCAATGGCTCTGTGCTCAGCAGGGAATCTGCTTCTCTCCCTCTGCTCCTCCCCCTGCTCATGCACTTGCTCTCGCTCTTAAAATAATAAAATCTTAAAAATATCTATATATATGCATATGCATATATATATATATATATGTAAAATAAAATAAGTAGCCAGGATCAGACACCAAATTAACTAAATGGTCAAAGTTAACAACACTGGTAGCGGGACTAATCAACATATTGTGTCTCCTAATGATCACTAGGAAAAGCAAATTGTCACGTGTGTGGTAGGTATTCTTGCCAAATATGTACCCCGAGTTTAAGCATAGTGAACCATCAGTGAAGTATAAATTGAAGGGCATTCGGTGTGCCTGGGTGGCTCAGTCAGTTAAGTGTCATACTCTTGATTTCAGCTCAGGTCATGATCTCAGGGTCCTGGGATCAAACCCCACATCAGGCTCTGTGCTCAGGGCAGAGTCAGCTTGTCCCTCTCCTTCTGCTTTCCCCTACCCCATGCTCACTCTCTCAAATAAATAAATAAATAAATAAATAAATAAATAAATAAACAAACAAACAAACAAACAAATAAAGACTTGGGGACCCTGAGTGGCTCAGATGGCTAAATGTCTGCCTTCAGCTGAGATTATGATCTCTAGGTCCTGGGATGGAGCCCCATGTTGGGCTCCCAGTTCAGTTAGGAGTCGCTCTCTTTCTGCCTCTCCTCCTGCTTGTACTCTCTTTTTCTCTCTCAAATGAATAAAAAATCTTAGTAAAATAAAGTAAAAATCTTTTTTAAAAAGAAAATTTTAAAAAACTGAAGGGCATTCCACAAAGTAGCTGGCGTGTACTGGTCTTGTGTCAAAGTCATGAAAGACAGAGGCAGGCTGAGAACTCTTCCATGGTAAAGGAGACTAGAAATATGGCAACTAAAATGGGATCTTAAATCGATATTGGACCTGAAATAGGGCAATAGTGAGAAGAGTGGTGAAGTGTGTATCAGGTGTCTATAGTATCATATTGATGTTAATTTACTGATTTTTGTAGCTATAGGTACATAAGGTATTAACACTTGGGGAAAAAATAGATTATGTGAGGGGTGCCTGAGTGGCTCAGTCGGTTAAGTGTCTGACTTTGGCTCAGGTCATGATCTCAGGATCCTGGGATAGAGCACTGTGATGGGCTCCACACTCAGCAGGGAGTCTGCTTGTCCCTCTCCCTCTGTCCCTCACCTGGCTCATGCTCTCTCTTTCTCTCAAAAAAATAAAATCTAAAGAAACAGTATGTGAGACTTTTATAGTTTTAGGATACAACACACACACCATAAAATTCAACCTAGGTGTGCAATTCAGTGGTCTTTAGTATATTCAAAGGTGTGCAACAATCACTAGAACACTATTTCCAGAACATTTATACCACGCCAAAGAAAAACCCTATACCCATTAGTAATGGTTCCCCACTCCCTTTTTTTTTTATATTTATTTATTCATGAGAAAGAGAGAGGCAGAGACACAGGCAGAGGGAGAAGCAGGGTCCATGCAGGGAGCCTGATGTGGGACTCGATCCCGGGACTCCAGGATCACGCCCCAGGCTGAAGGCAGGCACTAAACTGCTGAGCCACCCAGGGATCCCTCCCCACTCCCTCCACAAGCCTGGCCGGGCAACCATTCATCTGCCAGTCTCTCTAGATTTGCCTATTCTGGACATTTTCAACAACTGGAATCATACAGCATTGGCCTGTTGTGTCTGGCTTCTTGTTTTCAAGGTTCATCCAGTGTTAGAGCCTGTATGGATACTTTATTCCTTTTTAGGGCTGAGTAATATCCCATTGTATGGATCTTTCCCCCCTTTAACCCATTCATCATTTGATGGACACTTGGGTTCCACCTTTTGGCTATTTTTAAAAATATTTTATTTAAATTCAATTTGCCAACGTATACCAACCACCCAGTGCTCATCCCATCAAGTGCCATCCTCAGTGCCTGTCACCCAGTCACCCCATTTCCCCATCCACCTCCCCTTCCACAACCCTTTGTTCATTTCCCAGAGTAAGGAGTCTTCTCACCCTAATTTTTCCCACTCATTTTCCCTCTTTTCCCTTACAATCCGATCCCTTTCACGGTTTCTTATATTCCCCATATAAGTGAAATCATAGAATTGTCTTTCTCTGACTGACTTATCCCACTCGGCGTATCCCCCAGTTCTATCCATGTTGAAGCAAATGGTAGGTATTGATCCTTTCTGATGGCTGGGTAATATTCCATTGTATATATACACCACATTTCTTTATCCATTTACCTGTCAAAAGACATTGTGGCTCTTTCCACAGTTTGGCTATTGTGGACATTGCTACTAAACAATGGGGTGCAGGTGTCCCATCATTTCACTAATCTGTATCTTTGGGGTAAATACCCAGTAGTGCAATTGCTGGCTCATAGGGTAGCCCTATTTTTAACTTCTTGAGGAACCTCAGCTTTTGGTTATTATAAATATGAACAGTAGGGGTGCCTGGGTGGCCCAGTTGGTTAAGCAACTCCTAGGTTTCTGCTCAGGTCCTGATCCCACAGGTTCTGACATGGGAGTGTGGTGCAGGGCTCCACACCCAGCAGGGAGTCTGCTTGAAAGATTCTCTCCCTCTCTGCCTCCCCTCACTTGTGCATGCTCTCTCTCTCTCAAATAAACCTTTAAAAAAATAGGAATAGTGCCACTGCCACTATGAACATGTACTTCCTTCGATATGTTTTCAATTCTTCAGGGTGTATACATAGGAGCAGAACCACCATCATAAGGCAACTCTATTTCACTTTTTGAGGCACTGCCAAACCTTTTCAAAAGGGCTGCACCATTTCAACTGCATGTAAAGAACTGTCTTTGTGTCATTTTTTGTAACTTTTTTAAAGTCTGAAATTGTTTCAAAATGGAAAGTTTAAAAATAAAAAGACTATGGCCAGTTTGCTGTGATTTTTAGGAAGAGCCAACACAGCAATGTCCACCATCCCTTTTTTGGGGTCAAGAAGGTGGAGAAAAAGTAAGAAAACAAGCCTCCCTCCCCCCCCCACCCCCCGGGTCATTTGTACCCTTAACCTTGCTTTGGGGAGCAATTCAATACTGGCCCATTGGTCTGTGATGGCCCATTGGTCTGTGAGAGGGAAATGAAAACCTAACCATGTAAAGAGTTCTTTACAACAGGCCCCATCCCATTGTTGATGCTCTTATTTAATGACAAAGAGACCCAAAGAGCATCACAACTATGGGAGTGGAGTTGGGAGAAAGAAAGCTGTCATTTTGATTATTATGATGTATTAAATATAACAATGCTTGCTACCCAGAGACCTTTATCACTCTTCTAAGATGTCAAATACCTCAAGTACAAAGGATTTTCTCTCCCAGGACACAAGGGCCAGTGGTTTTGGTGCAGAATAGATGGTGGATAAAAAGCCAAAGACACACGCGCACACAAAAAAGACACACAGTCTTTTCAAAGCTCCAAGTCCTTAGCTTTATTTTTACTGAATTCAGAATGGGGTGACAAAAATGCATTATTATCACTATAATCAACTATCACATACAAGCCTTGCCCCATAATTCACATTCTACTTTAAGTATGTTAATTCATATTAATTAAAACTACATGATCTCTTGCTAAAAATCCTCAATTCATATAAGCAAGGGTTTATAACTTCTCCTTAAAAAGTTATATTCCTTTCTTATCAAAAATTTAGTCATTTAAATTGCTAGGTCTTTTTTGTTGTTGTTGTTTAGAGGATTACATTTATTTACCAGGAGCAGACAAACAAGACATACTGTAAAACAGTTTTCCAGAAACTGGTTCTTTCTATTTTCTATTTTCTTTCTTTCTTTCTTTTCTTTCCTTTCTTTCTTTTCTTTCTTTTACTTTCTTCTTTCTTTTCTTTCTTCCTCTTTCTTTTCTTTTTTCTTCCTTCCTTTCCCCTCCCTCCCTCCCTCCCTTCCTTCCTTCCTTCCTTAGCTGTTTCCATTCAATTCTCCTTCTCTTGCAAACTGGTGACTTTGACTTATCTTTTTACAAGTTCTGTGTCATTCCATAAGAAAGCTGCTCTGCTGGGGCGCCTGGGTGGCTCAGTCAGTTGAGCATTCGGACTCTTGGATTTCAGCTCAGGTCATGATCTCACTTCATGACATCGAGCCCCAGCATGGGCTCCACATTCTGTGGGGAGTCTGCTTGAGATTTACTCTCTTCCTCTCCCTCCCATCCTTCTCTGGGATGAATAAATTAATCTTTGAGAAAAAAAAAAGAAAGCTTCTCTTTTTCTGGTTTCATAAGAGATGCTGAGTAGTGGTTAAAAAAAAAATCAAGTTAACTTAAATTCCAGAGTTCAGTTCAAGGAGCAAATGATGGAGTGCAATGTTGGGGCAGAGTGAGGAACAGATTCCAGGGAGACAGAGTCACTCACAGAAGGTACGGGGCTGTGGTAGAAGGAGAGTTAACCTAAATCGGGCTCCTGCCTATGGTGAGAAGCCAAAATGAGGGATGGTGAGGTAGCAGGGCAGTGTGATGGGGTCCATCGAGGTACTCTGCCTTGTGACAGTAATTACAATAGAAACCAAATACTAATCAATAACAACATGTCAAGTGATTAATCTTTGAGAGTTGAGACAGAGAGCAGGCAGGAAGGGTGGCATTATACCTTTTCTCTGGCTAATTCAGTTTCCTAGGCCTGGTGTGTGAGAGCATCCTGGGTGAAATCATAACAAAATCATTCTTTGCTAAGGTGAGCGACTGTTGGGAGGTCCTTTCTCTCTGCCCTCTATCCAATGTTAAAGCCCACTGGTTTATGCCTCCTGAAAAAGTTATTCTAAACCCATACAGGTGAAGCTCTGAGGAAACGACCATGAAGAATGTGTTTCCAGGTAGCCTGAAACCCAGCAGACAATGTAGCTGTTGCCCAACAAACACAGAAATCTACATTGTATGCCAGGTTCATGCCCCAGACCTGGATGTTAGGCTTGCATGTCCTCCACATACAGGACTTCAACACAAACGCCTGCTGCATTCAAAGTTTCTGGTCCTTATCGTATCTAGTGCATTGGAAAGACAAGTCAGAGTATATTTCTGGGACTGGCCCACTACGAATCTACAAGTGAAAGTTCCTTAAACTGCCATACCATCAAATGGTCATTATTTAATCACATTATTTTGAGAATGCCATTTTAAAAGTCCAGAGATAAAGATGGATAGATGGAGATATATAGGTAGGTAAGTAGGTACATAGATAGATAGTTTTGTGACTAGATGATACCTTCCATACAGGGAAAAGTGGGGGAAAAAAGAAAGAAAAACAATCTATGATTCCTCCTTCCTGTGGTCTATGGATTCCTCCTTCCTATGATGCCAAATCCTCCCTCTTGTGGTGCTGAAACATACCTCATCATTCATAAGCCTTGGTGGTTCTCAGACTCCAACCATGTGTGTATGTGTATGTAAATCAAGGTAAAGCTTTAATTATTAAGGACGTCCCAGTAACCTCGCTCAGGAAACTGTAACAGAAGCTAGAAGATGCCATCAGAGACCCAGTAGCCAGATGTAGCTACTGATTACAAAAGACAGGATCTACACTGGCTACTGAGCCATTGAGGGTACCTATACACATTCCAGCAGCTAGATGATCCGAAGCCTTCTGGGGAAGGGCTCTGTGGAAGGAAAGAGGAAAAACATCAATCCTGGAGACGTACATGGAAATGTCATCAATAGATTTCAATTTTTTTTAATTGACAATATTTTTAAATTGACTTTCTGACCATAACCCCACGGTACAAAGTTTTAAACAACCTCTAGATTTATTTCCTCAGTCTATATTGATTGAGCAATATGGAGTAAATTGTCAGATACTCTCTCAGGTGCTAGAGATCCAGCACCAAACAAAAAAGATGAAAATCTCTGCCTTCCTGGAATGTACATAATTGTGAGAAAATCCACAACTGATTATTTGGCATTTTTTTGCAGTAAAATATTACATATGAAAAACAAATTGAGCAAACAAACGACAAGAACACCTAACTCACCATGCTATCATGGCCTTGAAGCATTTTTTGGTTTGTTTTCTGCCACTTTAACTTGCCAATCTAGCAATGATGCATGTATGTAAAACAAATTGCAGTTTAAAAAAACTTATTTCCCTGCTATAAATCGAGGATGATACAGTTATTTCTATGAATTGCCTGAAACACCAAAGGAAACTGCAAAAAAAGGTATTTTTTTCAAAAATTCATAGCATTCAAGTACAAATACTCCGAATATAAAATATAAAATACTCTTTGTTCAAAGTATTCAAAGCAGCAGCTCACCAGTAGATCAGTTCCCAGCCTTCTTCCCATCATCCAGCGTAGGCATTTTAAAAAGTTAGAGGATAGGTATCCTCTTAATTGATTGATTGATTGATTGACTAATTCCTTCCTTCATTCATTCACCCCCAAAATGCTTACTTAGTGCCTTTTCCATACTTTATGCCAAGCACTGGGGATGAGACTTTGAGTGAGGCCCTGAGTGAGTCCCTGCACTCATGGAACAGAGAGTCTGAGATTGAAGGTGTGTGTAAGCAAAGGCAAAAAAGAAACTCAGTTGATATATATGATCATTTCAACAAAAAAAGCCACAGTGAAGAGGAATGCTATTTTCATAGGTAGTCAGGGAACGCCTCGCTGTGGGTGTGACATTTGAGCAGATCCCTGAAGGAGGAGGAGGGAGAACTTGTCACATACCTGGGGTGAGGAAGAACACCACATAGAAAGCAAGAGTCAGAACACAAAGGCCCCGAAACAGGAAAAAAAAAAAGCCTGGTGTCTTCGAGAAAGCATTAGCACATGGCGACGGTCGCCAATTATTACTTCTGACTTTTAAGATTATTCTAGGATGTAAATGACCATGCAGCTTTGCTCTGAGTGCACATTCTAGAACCCTAACTTCTTAGGAGTTTTAAATGCTTTGGGTATCACTCGAGAAGACTTAGAAAAGTTATGGATCAATTGGAAAAAGGCTACAATTAGAACTTTAAATCAGGACAACTTGACTGGGCATGTCGAATATCTGTTGCCAAGAAAAGTGCCTTTAAAAAAAAAGGTGTTAGCTATAAGAAAAGATGACCAGTTTTTAGGGAGCTCTGAATATATAAATTTCAAGGGAATGATTTAACTATTTAATCACAGATGTCTAATTTTAAGAGAGAACCTACTTGCCAAGTTATAATAATAGTATTTCACCAGGTGGTTAGATCTTAAGGGAGGAGGGTGAAATTTACAAGGTGAAGTTGGTTTTTGTTTGATTGCTTGGGGTTTTTTTCTCTTTTTAAATAAATTGAAACCCAATTCCGTCTATTAAGTACATTTTGGCATTGCCTGAAAGCATGGGCATACATACCAAAGGGGGAAAAAAAGACTGCTTGTGCACGTTTGGCTGAATCTTACCCTCAATGTAAAATAAAGCATTTATGGAACATGTCAATTTACATTTCATAAACCACTAAAACTAAATGTTTATAACTCTACTTTTATGAATAAGACTGGCAATTACAGTGAAACAAGGGTTTAGTTTGGTTAGTTTTAATGCCAAAATCCAAAGGATTATCTTTAATAAGTTTTGGTCTATATTTAAATTAGAAGAATGGCACTTTTAATTGCTAAAGCTTGCCCTACCTATCCTCCAAATGTCCTTAAATTTAAAGAACCATAAAGTTAAAATGGTCTTTTCTCCCTGCTTTCAAACTTACCTAGGTAATCCAAAAAGGGAAAACTGTAAAGAAGATTTTATTAAAGGTTACACCCTAGATTAGTGTCAACCACTACCCAATAAATACATTTTTAAAGTTTATTAAAATATACAATAGAAAAAAAAAATAAAAAAAAAAATAAAATATACAATAGAGTATCTAACGAATATACTATAGCATAGACTATTAATCAATAACACATTTTCAAAGTTAGTAAGTTGAAGTCAGAGAAAAGGAATCGGGTCCAACTAAATATGTCACATTACCTAATTCCATTATCTAATAATTAAGAAGTTAGCTAAGCCCCGGGGCTAGGTGACGAAACTGTAACCGAAGTACCTGCTGCTCAAGTCTCATTCACAGTGCAAACCAACAAAACAAAGATAATAATTTTTCAAAATTCTGTCCATTCTGACTAAAGACCATTTATTTGAGGTACAGAAAATGGGGAAGAGAGTTTTAAGGGGAGAAGACTGATTAATAGTGAAGCCTGCCACCTGCTGTTGAGAAGCCTGCTTGGAACTGGGATAAAAGACCATTTCTTGAAATGTTATCCTAGAATTTGAAGAGCTTACCCTCCAGAATTAGAACAGGGGTGACCTATAAACCAAATCAAGAAGTAAAGAGACCTGCTGATGTTTAAAGCTGACAGATATAAAATGGCATTCTCATCAAAGTTCTACCAAAAATGAAAGAAATGCAGTTTCGTGGGTCATTCAACTCTAGAAGAGTGGATTTTACGCTGTCTTTCTAAGGGATTATTGGGATGATTCTATTTGGTCCCCCCAAAAGTATCGCTGACTTTAGAAATTGTAGTTGAGGGGGAAGAAATTATGACCCCAAGCACCGTATGTAGAAGTCAATGAAGAAGGATGAACAATCTCATAGCACTTCCAGAATGTTAACTTTCCCAAGTCACAACTGTCAAGTTGGGCTCTAGATGTCCCCTACACCCCCATCCATGAGATCCCATATATTTTAGAGCATGTACCAGCAGCTTTCTGTTACTAAATAGGAGTACAGTCAACTTCTAAAATATATTTATGGATTTTACAGAACACATCCCAGAATGCTATTATAACAGTTTACTGTCTCCTATGGGGCAGATCTCATGTTAAGTGTTCTGACCACACACACACACACACACACACACACACACAGGGACACAAGGAAACTTTAGGAGGTGTTGGACGTGTCTGTTACACCTTGATTGTGGTGAGAGTATAATGGGTGTTTGCATTATGTCCAAACTCCTCAAACTGTACATATTAAATATGTACAGTTCTTTGTATACCAATTATACCTCAATAAAGTTGTTTACCCCCAAAAAACCCGAGACAACAAACTGCCTCCAGCATGGTTAAGAACAAAAAGTCTCATTAACTCAACTACAGTCCAGGAAAGAAATGCACATATATACACACAGTGTGCCATGAGGTAAAATTATGTCAGAGGAAAAACCAACCTTTTAAATACAGGTGACTCATTCAAGTGCGTTCTTGTGAACCTAGAATTCCTTTTGTGTTATGTTAAGAGCATCTGAGCCAGGGTCTCACCACAACCAACACGTGATGATGGCCCATCCAACTCTTGCATACCTGAGATCCCGTGACCAGGCTGACCAAAAACATTTACACCAGCTGGTGGTCACTTGATTCTCACATCACTCTATTTAGTAAATTGCTCTGCAAGCCAACCTGAAGAATGAGGTGAACCTTTTCTGAGACGCTCCTGCTCAAAACATTAAAAAAAAAAAAAAAAAAGACCTGCCCTGCCAGATAATTCTAGTCTGAACAGGCCTGGGAAGGGATGGGGTTGGCACAAGATCCTAAAACAAGCTTCTAAAGGCGAAACCACTTAGAACCCATAAAGACAGACTCAGACTAGTTTCTTAAGAATAATATTTAGCAATTAGACACATGCCTTTAATCCTTCTCAACGAAAACCTAAGTTTTTTTACACAATCGCTGGATGAAAACATGAATCACTCTACTCATTAAAAACCCTCAGAGCAAAAGGATAATTTTCACCTAAGTAACAGCCTTCTTTCTTATGGACCAGTTCCAGAAATTAATTGAGCTCAAATCCAAGTGCAAATACATCTCGTTGTCATTCTCCCCCTACCTCTGAAAGAAACCCCTCAATTTGCTTCATACAAGGTCAGCAGTGCAACTGTAGTGAGGAACTCTAATCATTGGAGAAAAAAAAAGTAATTTGCATCCTATTGATGATTAAGTAAAAAATAAATAAGAATATCAAAGCAAAGTGATTGTTTTCTGAACCCAGAAATAACCAAGCAGGCAGTTCTCCCAAGATTCCTTGATTCAGACTTTTATTTAATCACAGTTAATCCATTACTACTGGGCTCTTTCTAAAGTTGGTCATGTTTCTAAGCTTTGGGCTACTTTCTAAAGGCACCAGTATCCCACACACCTAATATTGCAGGTTTCATTTATAAGCAAATTTCCACCACTCCTCTGCTTTCAGTGTTCAAAACTCCTTTTGCCACTGAAATATCACCATGATGCAGCATTCTTCAACTGATCTCTCTTCACTCTTCCCATCAAGTTTCCCTCAGCCCA